>NW_007253954.1:566316-661226 GCF_000164805.1 Carlito syrichta
TGATCCTTCCGCCTCAGCCTTCCAAGTAGCTGGAAGTACAGGTGCACGCTACCACACCCACTTAATTTTTGATTTATTGTAGAGATGAGGTCTCGCCAAGTTGCCCAGGCGGGTCTTGAACCCACAGGGTCAGGCAATCCACTCACCTCAGCCTCCCAAAGGCATGGGATTACAGGCTGAGTCACCGAGCCTGGCTTCTTTTCAGCATTTTTAAATAGACTTTATTTTTTAGAGCAGCTTAGAGTCACAGCAAAATTGAACCGAAGGTACAGAGCTTTCACATATTCCTCCCGCCACTACACATGCATAGCCTTCCCCATCGTCAACATCTTCTACCAGAGTGGTATATTTGCTACAATCAACGAACCCACAATGACATATCGTTATCAACTAAAGTTCATGGTTTACGTTAGGATTCACTTTTGGTATTGTACATTCAATGTTTTGTTTTGTTTTTAGAGACAGGGTCTCGTTCTGTCACCCAGACTGTGTTGGGAGCTGGCTGTGGAGGCCCACCTGAGCATTAGGGATTTAGGCGGGCTGTGGACCCTGAGATCACTAGGATGAGTTCAGGAGCTGATGGCCCATTCCCTCTTCCCTTCTTTGCTGTTTGGCACATCCCACTAGCAGGGACTTTGATGATCTAAGCATGAAGTTCTGAGAGTACAACAGGCATGGCTTACTTTAGGAGTCCATTGTTCCCGTTTCTCACAGACTGCAGTTTCGGCTTTAAACTTAACATAATTCAATCTCAGGTCACATTTGGGAGGCTTTAATATGGTACAAGCTTCTTTTAAGATTTAAAAGCATATTTGTAGAATTAGTATATAATATAAAGTGCTATTTCAACCTTAATAATACAGATGAATATCTAGAGTTACTAGAAACATGAACTTTGGACTGGGCCACCTTCCTAATGGCCCAGCATGAGCTTTGGGCTGGGCCACATTCCTAAGGGCCCAGTGTGTACTTTGGACTAGGCTGCTTTCTTTTAAACTGGTTTTTAGCTATAGTTAGTATAGGATTTTTTCTACTTATTATAGAAATTGAATTTATTTTATTCATAGAAAGTATTGTAGAATAGGTTATGCTACGTCAGTGAATTATGTTAGTTCAAGCATGATCAAACATGATATTTTGAGGTTTAATAAGAATACAGCTAACTTTAGAAATTTCATTGTTTCCATTTTCTACATTTGCAGTTTTGGCTTTAATACAATTTACAGTTCATATTTGGGTTTTATTTTTAGAAGTTTTATTGCTGATGATCAGCTTTATATATTAGGATTAGGAATTAGAAACTTTTATAGAAATTAAGATATATAGGATTTTAGAACAGCCATTTTATTAAGAGGTTGTAATCAATTGTTCCTAGAAATGGCCCAGTGTGATCTTTTGACTGGGCCACATTCTTTAGGAACTGGGTTGGGCTATAATTAAGAGTTTCTATAGTGTAGGTAGAATTAGTATAAAATAGAAAGGAATTAAGATTTAAGTTAGTCATTAGGTATTGTGTATGCATAAATTTTAAAAGTTATTGATCATTGGAATATTATGATGTTAGAAATTGTTGTACTGCTTTTGAGGAATATTAACCAAGCAAGAGGAACAGTGAAATAATTTTGGGATTGCCCTTCCTCATGCTTGAGGAAACATCTGGTGGGTGGGGGACACCTCTCACCCACCTGGCTTTGTGTTCATGTGAAAGACTTGTGAGACTGTCTGTGTAAAATTTGGGGATAAATACCCGCTGTAACTTCCAATAAACGGCTTCTGCTCAATCCATTGAACAGTTGTCCATTTTCTTTCTTTCTCTTTCTTTCTTTTAATATCTATCCTGCAGAATCAGCTTCTGCACTAGACAGAGTCCAGTCTCTTTCTTTCTCCCCCCCTTTTTCTTTCTTTCTCTTTATCTCTCCAGAATAATCCCCGATGCTGCCACACCTCCCAAGGGACCCCCTAAATCTCTCTGTAGGAGCTGGCCCCCCGCAAGACTGGAGTGCAATGGCACAATCACAGTTCTCTGTAGCCTCAATCTCCTGGGCTCAAGTGATCTTCCTGTCTCAGCCTCCAAAGTTGGTAAGACCACTGGTACATGCCATTATGCCCAGCTACTTTTTAGCACAATCTTATACAGACGGGATCTCATTATGCTGCCCAGGCTGGTCTAGAAGTTCTGGCCTCAAGCAATCCTTTCAGCTCAGCCTCCCAAAGCATGAGGATTACAAGTGTGAGCCACCATACCCAGACTCTACATTTATCAAAACAGGTATCTACAATTGCAGTATCACATAACAGTGCCATTGCCCTAAAAATCTTCTGTGCTCCATTTATTCATTCCTTCCTCCTTCCCCACCCTTGAAACCACAGACTATTTTCTTTTTTTTTCTGACTCCATGGTTTTGCCTCTTGCAGAATGTCATATAGTTAGAATCATAAAATGGTTAGTCTTTTTTTCAGAATGACTTTATTCAGTTAGTAATATGCATTTTAGGTTACTCTCTTTTTATGGCTTAATAGCTCATTTCTTTTTTAGCACTAGGTAATATTCTATTGTCTAGATGTACCGCACTTATTTATCTACCCACTGAAGGGCATCTTAATTGCTTCTAATATTTAGTAATTATGAATAAATTATGAATTGCTTTAAATATTTGGTAATTATGAATAAATTATGAATAATTATAAGCATCTGTGTGCAAATTTTTTTAAGTTGGAGTCTCACTCAGTCGCCCAGGCTGGAGTGCGGCGGCACACTCATGGTCACCCCAGCGTTGACCTGCTGGGCTCAGGCAATCCTTCCATCTCAGGCTTCCAAGTAGCTGGAATTACAGGCATGTGCTAACCATGCCCAGCTAATTTTTTAAATTTTTATTGTAGAGATGAGGTCTTGCCAAGTTGCCCAGGCTGTTCTTGAACCCATAGGCTCAGGCAATCCCCTCACCTCAGCCTCCCAAAGTGCTGAGATTACAGGCTTGAGCCACTGCACCTGACCATTTGTGCACATTTTTGACTGCACATCATTTTTCAGCTCATTTGGGTAAATATTTAAGGAACACAATTCTTGAATTATAAAAATATGTTTAGGTTTGTAAGAAACTGTCAAACTCTCTTCCAACCTTGCTGTACCATTTTGCATTCCCACCAGCAATGAATGGGAGTGTCTGCTGCTTCACATCCTTGCCAGCATTTGGTGACATCAGTGTTCTGGATTTTGGCCATTCTGATAGGTGTATGATCATATTTCATTATTTTAATTTGCAATTCCTTAATGATATATAACATTGGGCATCTTTTCATCTGGTTACTTGTCATCTGTACATCTTCTTTGGTGAGGTGTCTATTCAGGTCTTGTGCCCACTTTTAAATTGGGTTATTTATTTTCTTGCTGAGTGTTATAAGTTATTTGTATATTTTGGATAACAGTCCTTTACGAGATATGTCTTTTACAAAAATTTTCTCCCAGTCTCTGGTTTGTTCTCTCATTCTCTTGACCTCATCGACATTTAAAGGAAAAGAAAATACATGAATATGACCGTTGGTAGGACTGTGATGAAAAGACCTAGAATAGCTTTTATCAAGAGCATTACTCCTCCACAGAGCATTTTGGAAATTTTTGGGAGCATATTTGTTGTCACAAAATCACTGGCATTTAGTGAGTAGTACCTAGGAATGCTAGTTGTCCTACAAAGTGTGAGTGAGTACTGCCCAATGCAGAATTGTTCTGCACCCCATACAACTTTCAGATGTCCCACCAGACATTGCTTCATAGGTATCTGCCTAGGACTATTTTGCATTACAATAGTTGACATTGCAGTAGCTGACAAATCTATGAATCATTATGTACTTCCATAGCTTTACTCCATTTCTTACAGAAAAACAGTGTTGTTGTTTTTTTTTTAAGTGAGAAAGTAGGATTTACTGAGAGGACAAAAAAACTCCCACAGTGGGAGGGGACCAGAGGGGATTGTCCAAAACAGTATTTTAAACATGGTTTTAGCATATACTAAAAAGTTTCGAAAAATGCAGCTGCTTTAGAAATTGAAATTTTTTTATATTGGTTTGTTTAAATTTTTATCAAGCAATATTCACCCATTTGGAAAACTCGATCACAATTTGCACTTCTTGAGCTAATGAGTTATGAAGAAAACATTCTTGTATCAGTCTGCATTTGTAGCTATTGCAATCACTGTGATTCTACATTTAGGTGTAAGCATCTAATTACCTCACTTTTTCTGTGAAGTAATAAAAAGGACCTACTGGCTATACAACAGCATAGATGAATGCTACAGATATTTTCCAAAGAGAACAATCGGGATACAAAAGAGCACATACTGTATAATTCAATTTATATAAAGTTTTAGACAAAATAAATATATGGTGAAAAAGCAAAATTTCTAGTTCTCTGCTAATGATTTCCGTATGTCATTCACTATGTCCATCTCTTCTTTTAAGCCCTTAAACATATTTATAATAGGTTTTATTAGACTATTTTCCCCCTATTTTGAATATCTTGGTTATATAAAGTTCTATTTTTATGTACTGCTTCCACTCTCCTCCTTGATAATGGGTTATATTTCTTTTCTTCTTTTTTTCCATGTCTAGTTATTTTTCATTATGTGCTTGACATTATAGATGACTCATCATAAAGAATCTGGATTTTGTGGCTTTCTTTACAGGGTATTTTATTTAAATTGCTAGAAAGCCTTCTAGATTCTTTCAAGCTTGGCCTTATTCCTTGTTTGAGGCAGTCTATTTTGGTTTTGTCCTTAGTTCTAGCATGTGGCTCTTATTTTAGGATAAGTTTTCTATTTTTGAAGTATGTGTTGTCTCATATGAATGCTGGAGCTGCTCAACAAAATATCTCCACTCTGGCTGGACTGTAACATCATCTAGTCATCAGTCATCAGTGTAATTTAAGGTAACTCTGTTCTCTTTTTAGTCCTACAGTAGCTGTGGCAGAAAGGGGGCTGATAGCAGTTAAAAGTATTCCTTTTGAAAGTCAATTAGCAAACTCTGAAAACCCACCAGACCAGTTTTGTTTGACAAAACCAAATAACCAAAGACTGAGGGCTTTCACGGAAATGGAAAAGAGTGACTAATTCACAAACTTACCCAAATCTTCTCTTTTTGAATTTATCAGTTTACAACCCCTACTCTCTCTGCATTTCCTGGAAACCATTTGTTCTTTGAAAATCTGATTTTGCTGAGTACAACCTTGTGAATTCCAAAGAAAATGTGTAATCACTCAACCCAACCCCCCCTTACCTAAACAAAGGTATAAGACCCCTCTCCTCCCTTTCCGGGGTGCTTGACCTGGGAGCATTAGCCTGCTGAGTAGTGCCAGCACTAAAATAAACCTGCTACTTCCTAAAACAGCTTCGGTGTCACAGCCTTTCTGTGTTTCCGCTACATTCTGGTGCATTGGGCCAGGAATGGGAGTGTTCGGAGACGGTGTATTCCACCTCCTTTGTCATCAGAGTATGAAATCCAGGGTGACGGGAGAGGCAATCTTGCCAGGTGCACAACGGACCTTTTGATCCATAGGAGGGAGGCTCCTCCCTGCACACTGAGGCTCAGACCACGAAAGCACAACAGGGACCCAAGAGGCGAGGAACTGGCATGAGGATGACCACCTGATGGAAAGGACAGAAATACCACCTGACAGAAAGGGTAGGAACAAGGGCCTTTGCATAGACCTGCCAGTAGGTGGCAGAAGGGGAGCTTGGTCACCTCCCGGAGTCTGCAAGTAGTTTCCAGCCTGAAGGGAGGAGCTGAAAGGCAGTGAAGGAAATGCTGCTTTGAAATGAAACCACTGACTCCTAGGAATTGAGTGGAGAGTTGGAGAAGGTACTGTGTGATTGTATGTGAATGAGATGGACGGTGGGAGGGCTCCACATAAAGTTAGTCTGCACTGGGTATGTACCAACCTGCCAATCGCTAAGGGGTGTCTGAAATATCTTCACAAGGAGTATGGCTAGAGGAAAATAAAACAGATGTTTCCCATACCCCTCATTCTCTTATTTGTGTGTGTCTATTGTTTTGAATCTGCTAAAAAGCTGGTTGAGTTATTATGCTTTGTTTAATGGGACATATCATCTTTTAAAAACTTGATTAGCGCATGTTTCTTTATGTCATTTTATGTTTCCCTCCCTTTATTTGTGTGGTGTTTCTCCCAACCCATTGGCACTGTTAAAATTCCTGCCTTTTATTGTTAAGAATATGGGAAAGTTGCCTGCTGGATATGTGAAATGCTACCAGTTATCTTGAATTCTTTCCTGGGACCACATCCTCTCCCTTCCTCAGCCTGTGTTCTCCTTCATGAATTCTGAAGGTGTTCATTCTAATTCACCTGTAAAGAAACATAGAAATGTCTCTTATATGCTACTTAGCCTTTTTCTCACTCTGTGCAAGTTAATGCTAGCCTTGGAGAAAATAATTTTGTAATCTTTCTCTGGCAACTAAGGGACTGAATAGACTGTTTTCGAATGCTGGAAGCCAGGTTAGTTGAAAGTAAATCTGTTTCTAAAGGTTTAGGCCTTGCCTAAGATCATAATCAACTGCTTGTCCCTGTAAAACTGTTGGGAAGTCTTAGAGTCATGTAATGTAGGCTAAGTCCCTACTTTAAATTGTAATACTAGATAATACTACTGCTTGGTTTTTTGGCTAATGCCTGACTAGCACACCCCTTACAAGACTGATAAAGCTTTAAATGCTGAAGACTTTGCAGGACTTAATAAGGCATGGGAACTGGGCATTCCCACCTGATTAAGTCACCTTGTAAGCTCGGTACTTTACCTAAGGGATAGGTCAAATACTAGGCACACTCTGTGGCACATAGAGTGAGACCTAGTCACTCTCATTTAATTGTTCACGTCTTACAACTAAGGCTACTGTTTAGTAATTCATGAGGATTTTTGACAATTTTACCTGTTCATAATTAGAAATAAGATCATTTTACATCTATGTGGTCTGTTCACTTGAAAAAGCTTTTGTACCAGGCCATTTTGTAGGCATCATTGGAAAGTCGTGGAGCAGAAAGAAACAAAAAAAGAAGGGCTTCAGTGAGGACTAGGGACACTCAGTTTGGAAGAAACCATCAGGGTCCCAGGGATACCTGGCATTGCTGTTTATGGCTTTATTTAGTTATTTGTTTGTTTTAGAATTCTCCTTTGAGGAATAAATTGCAAATGTTCAAAACAAATTCTGGGTTTTCAAGAAACGTGACCAAGAAAATGTGTAATAATCTGTACCCTCAGACACCCAAATGGGGCAGATTTTAGATAATTAAAGCAAATTAAAATTATGTGGTTTAAAATTAGAAAATAATAATAATAAGTGCAACAAGCTCAAAAGCCGTGGCTGTTTGATTAGTTATAATTTCTAAGACAGCTTGTAACCTAATAATGTGATTTAGCATATATATAGGCGTGTGGTATCTCCAACTCCCGTCTTGAATGAAAAAAAAGTTAACACTTTTATCTTTAGCTGCAGTACTACAAAGGAGAGACTGCACATGGTACCCCACTTTCTGTGATTTCTGGATGTCAGGGCTCCAGCGACAGGCACATGCTTTCTTGAAAGGATTCCTAGAGTACAGATACTCCCATTGCTAAGAGGGAAAATTAAAACGGCATTTCACTTGCAATTTGAAAGCCTGAAATACTGCTAATCTCCCACCAGGTGGCTCTATTATCAAGTACAACAATTTTCAAAGTGGGAATGCTTCAACCATTTTTTGCAAGCAACACATCATGGGGCATTATACTTTCATAAACTTTAAACACTTTAGCACTCTTATTGATTACAGTTTGGCTCTCAATATCATATAAAAAAGTAAAATGTATCATCTTAGTGCTATGCGAAGCTAAGACAAATGTATCATATATTAAATCCATATTTTAAATTGAGCTGAGTACTAAGAACAAGTTTCTTTTTCAGGGAAAGGAAAGGTGGAAGATTGGAAATTATAATAAAAAGATATTTTCTTATGTTTTAATCATTACATTTGATTAAAGAGTTGTCAAATAGGTTCTACTTTGGCTTTCTAAGTCACATAAGAAAGATTAACCTTGTCTAATACTTTTTACTTTTATAAAGCAAAACATGGTTAGCTGTTGTTTGCCTAATCAATGGCACATATAGTCATGGCATCATTTTAATGTCACTCTTTAAAGTTGAAACACTGAATACTTCTTATTGAATGATGTAATATCTTAAAATATTGGTAATAACATTTCTTTTTTTTTTTTTTTTTTTGAGTTGGAGTCTCACTCTGTTGCCCGAATTGGAGTGCAGTGGCCGCTCCCGGCCACCGCAGCCTCGACCTGCTGGGCTCCAGCGATCCTTCCGCCTCAGCCTTCCGAGTAGCCGGAATTACAGGCACACACTACCACGCCCGGCTGATTTTTTGATTTATTGTAGAGATGAGGTCTTGCTGCCCAGGTGGGTCTCGAACCCGCGGGCTCAGGTAATCCACTCACCTCAGCCTCCCCAAGGCGCGAGATTACAGACTGAACCATCAAGCCCGGCTTGGTAATAACATTTCTAAATGTCCATAAATGTATTTGAATTATTCAAGCAGGAAATGTAGGCTAAATATATGAATAATTTGCCACAATTATGATTGCTTTCAACGTATGATGCTGAAACTAGCTTTTTATTTTGTCTTCCTAGTTCTCTGAAAAAAGAACTTAAAATAAATATGACTTTTATTGCTATAAATGTTCAATTAATTTTGCATTTAAATTATTTATTTCATATCCTATGATATATGAATAGAATATGTTAGGGAAATTGAGAAATAAGGCAAGTCTCTTACATTTGGAAAATAGAACTGGGTTTGGAAATTGAGAGTTTTAGTTTTCTAAGACTTTATTCTTCTTTAGAGAGTGGGATTTTTTATGTAGCCTCCATTTATCAATTGCCTTAATGAAGTCCTTTGTTTATTTTATTTCATTTACTTTGTGTCTGTGGACTAGATATTACCATAACCATTTCATAGATGAAGAAACTGAGACTCAAAGAAATAACTTGTTCAAGATTACACAGCCAGTTAGACAACAGCAGAACTGGGGTGGGAACCCACAGCAGGGATAGATGGGGAGAGAGGCAGGGAAAGATGGAAGCTTGGGATTCTGAGAGTGAGGGGGAGTCAGGATGGAATGAAGCAAGCGAGCCTTGTCTGGGAGCTTGCAAAAAGAATAATTTATATCCATCAGCCTGCTTCCCTCATCCTTATAAGCCCCTGCTGTTAGATGAATCTCTTTTTCTAGTCAGTTTGAATTTAAACATCGATATTATATTTGAAATATAAGAATGAAGTTGGCTTTTTATCTGATCTTTTTAAATGATCACTGAGTGCATGAGCAACTAGTTCCTGAATATCTCATTACCTTTAACAAAGGCTGGGACTGCGCCTAGTTGACCCCACTGATAAAATAGACTTTGCAGCCATTTTTCCAGGTAGCCTGAGGCAAGTGGTCATGGACTCATGAGATCGCTGATCTTCCTGGACGTCTGAAACAACATACCCTTAAGGATGTTCAGGCTGCCTGAATAACTCTACCGTCTTTCCCTCTGCCAACTTTGTGACTGTTGACTCTTGTTCACGAAGGTCTGGGGGGGCCTCCCCTCTGTTCTCCCACAAGGATGGGAGGTTGCATTAAAGCTTGCTTTGCTCTCTCGTCATTTCTATACAGACTTACCTCTTTAGAGGAAAGAGAACTTTCGCCCAGTTTTGTCTTTGGAAATGGAAGGTTAGTCTTACAGTCTAAGACTAACACAGTTAGATCATCCATCACAAGGACTGCCTCTGGGAATTGGGAAAGGTCAGATTCCTTTAGAAACTATACACAATAAGACAAGGGCAGGTTGGTTTTTGTTGTTGCTGTTTTGTTTTGTTTTCAGTTGTGGATTTTTTGTCTTGATCATGTGAGACACCTATGCAACAGGACAGCACCCCTTTTAAACATTAAACAAAGTCACATAAATTCAAGATTTCCCAATTTGGTTAAAAAAGAAAGAAAGAAAAGGAAAGGAAAAGAAAAAAGGAGGAAAATGTGATCATGTGTGAACTTTCTTTTTGCTACTGAACATTCTCTACTGAGTGTCTTCTAAACTTCTTCCTGTGACCTACTTTGAAGAGAGAAGAGAAGGGAGGGAAGAACAGAGAGGAGACTAAGGAGAGATAAAGAGAGAAGAGGAAGAAGAGGAGGCCTGGCAGAGGAGGGAGGGAAGAGGATAAAAAGAGTTTTATTCATTCATTTATTCATCCATTCATTTGTTTATTTATGAATCATGGCATACATGTGAGGATCTGTTACATAGGTATATTGTGTGAAGGTGAGGTTTGGGTTTCTGACAAACCCGTTCCCCCAACCCCAAGCTCAGTGGTGAGCTTGAGCCTTAATAGGTAGTTTTGTATACCTTATCTCCTCTCCCCTCTTCCCTCCTTTTAGGAGTGTCCAGTGTCTGATGTTCCCATCCTTGTGCCCATGTATGCCTAGTGTTTAGTACCCACTTATAAGTAAGGACATGCAGTATTCAGTTTTTTGCTTCTGAGATCAGTCATTTACAATGATCTCCAGCTACATTCATGTTGCTATAAAGGACATGATTTTGTCCTTTATGGCTGCATAGTATTCCATAGTGTATATGTACCACATCTTTATCCAGTTCACCATTGATGGGCATCTAGGTTGATTCCATACTTTTGCTGTTGTGAATAGTTTTGCAATAAAGTACAAGTGTTTTTTGGTATAACAATTTATGTTTCTTTGGGTATATTCCAAGTAGAAATACTGGATCAAATGGTGACTGTATTTAATGTTTTTTGAGAAATCTCCAAACTGCTTTCTCACTTACATTCCCACCACCAGTGTACATATATTACCTTTTCTCCATAGCCTTATCAACATCTGTTGCTTTAAAAATTTTTAATAATAGCCATCCTTAGCAATGTGAGAGAGTATCGCACTGTAGTTCCGGTTTGCATTTCTCTGATAATTAATGAAACTGAGCACTTTTTCATATGTTTGTTGGCTGTTTGTATGTCTTCCTTTGAAAAGTGTCGATTTATGTCCTTTGCCCACTTTTCAATGGGGTTATTTGGTTTTTTTTCCTGTCAAGTTGTTTGAGTTCTTTACATATTCTGGATGTTAAGCCTTTGTCAGATGCATAGCTTGCAAATATTTTTCCCATTCTATGGGTTGTCTATAAAGAGAATTCTGAAAAGAAGAGGGAGAGGGAGAAGTTAGTTGCAATTACGGAATATCAGATGAGAAATAACAACTTTGTGCATGTATAACTTGACATATAGTTATCAAGCATCTGTTATGTGACAGGCTCAAAGTTCGACCTGGCCAGGCACAGTGGCTCACACCTGTAATCCTTGCACTTAGGGAGGCCGAGGCAAGAGGATTGCCCAGGAGCTCAAGACAAGCCTTGGCAAAGGTGAGATCTTGTCTCTACAACAAATCAAAAAATTAGTTGAGTTTGGTGGCAGGCACCTGTGATTCTAGCTACTCAGGAGGTTGAAGTGGAAGGATCACCTGAGCCCATAGGTTGAGGCTACAGTGAGCCATGATCGTGCCACTGCACTCCAGCCTGGGTGACACAGAAAGACTCTGAAAAAAAAAAAAGTTCTATCCCACTGGAGAGCAGGGAATCAGCTGTTTGCCTTATGGGGGAAGCACAAAATTTATCAAAGTAAATTAAGTTGCAGATAAATTACTAATTCATTCTATGTTTACATTATTCTTCTCATTTTCATAAGTTCTATCTATAAATCTAAGTAAATAGAAATGAACTCAAAACATATTATCTAATTTAACTGTGTTTGTATTTTTGCTTTCTTAATTTGGGCAACGTTTTTTATATTACTGCATGACTTACATATATTCTAAAAAGCTGATTTTTTAAAAAGTATCTGCTCATTACTAGATAGTCTATTTGATCAGCCTATTTGCAAGAATGTTCCTGATTTAGGTATACAAGTGGCCATTGGACAGGTAAAGTTTGGGCCTCCCTTTGGTCCCCACTTCACCTAGTTTGAGATTAGGTACCCTTATTGATGTTATGTGCCCCCTTGCCCTCCTCTGGCAGTGTCCTGCTACTGCCAATCTTTTTCTTATTGTATTATGATAAATGTTCAGGGTACGCTTATGAGTGAGAACATGTGGTACTCAGTTCTTTGTTTCTGTGATAGAAACAAGTTACTGCATAGTCCATAATTTTGCTCTTCTATGGCTGTGTAATACTCCATCATATATATATATATATATACCACTTTTTTTTTCTGAGTTGGAGTCTCACTCTGTCACCCAGACTGGAGTGCAGTGGCCGCTCCTGGTCACCGCAGCCTCGACCTGCTGGGCTCTGGCGATCCTTCCACCTCAGCCTTCCAAGTAGTTGGAACTACAGGCGCGTGCTATGATGCCTGGCTAATTTTTTGATTTATTGTAGAGATGAGGTCCCACCAAGTTGCCCAGGCAGGTCTCGAACCCGTGGGCTCAGGTAATTCACTCACCTCAGCCTCCCATGGCACGGGATTACAGGCTGAGCCATCGAGCCTGGCTTATACCACATTTTTTAATCCAGTCCAGTTTTGATGAGCAGCATGGTTGGTTCCATGTTTTTGCTATTGTGAATAGAGCTACAATAAATATGCGTGTGCAGCTATCTTTTTTGTAGAACAATTTGAGTTCCTCTGGGTATATTCCTAGACAAGGTATTGCTGGGCCATATGGAAGGGCAATCTCAAGTTCTTTTAGGAATCGCCACACTGTTTTCCATAGAGGTTGAACTAGTTTGCATTCCCACCAACAGTATAGAAGCATTCCCTTTCTCTGCATCCTCTCCAACATCTGTTGTTTTTTGTTTTATTAATAATGGCCATTCTTATTGGAGTTAGATTGTATCTCAATGTGGTTCTAATTTGCATTTCTCTGATGATTAGTCAGGCTGATCATCTTTTCATGTGTCTGTTAGCTGCTAACTCTTCTTTTGAGAAGTGTCTATTCATGTCTTTTGCCCATTTGCTTTTTTCCTTTTGGCATGTTTGAGTTCCTTATAGAACCTGGATGTTAGGCCCTGTTCAGATATGTAGTTGGCAAATATTTTTTCCCGTTCTATTGGCTGTCTTCCTGCTCTCTTGATGGTTTCTTTTGCTTTGCAGAAGCTTTCAGTTTGATGAGGTCCCACTTGTCAATCTTATCTTTTATGGCATGGACTTTTGGGGTTTTGATCAGGAATTGGTTGTCTATTCCAATTTCCATAAGAGTGTCTCTTGCACTTTCTAAGATTCTTAAGATTCTTTTACGTTTAGGTCTTTAATCCATTTGGAGTTGATGTTTGTGTATGGTGCAAGGTAATGGTCCTGTTTCAGTCTTCTGCATGTGATCAGCCAGTTTTCCCGGCACCATTTACTGAATAGGTTCTCATCTCCCCAGTGGTTGTTATTGGAGGCTTTGTCGAAGATGAGTTGGTTGAGAAATTGAGGTTTTCCTTCTGGAATCTCTATACTGTTCCATTGGTCTATATGCCTGTTCTTGTACCAATACCGGGTTGTTTTGATTATCGTAGGCTTATAATGAAGTTTAAAGTCTGGAAGTGTGATGTCTCCTGGTTTGTTTCTTTTGCTAAGGATTGTTTTGGCTATTTGTAGTTGTTTATGTTTCCATATGAATTTCTGTATTGTTGTTACCAGGTGTGAGAAGAATGATCTTGGTAACTTAATGGATATAGTGTTGAATCTGTAGAATGTCTTTGGTATAATGAACCTCTTAACAATGTTGATTCTTCCAATCCATGAGCATGAAATATTTTTCAGTTTGTTTGTGTCATCTTTGACTTCTTTGAGCAGTGTTTTGTAGTTTTCATTGCTCTTTCATTTTCAAGGTCTTTCACTTCTCTGGTTAGAAGAATGCCAAGCTATTTCTTTTTCTTTTCTTTTTTGTGGCTATTGTGAATGGGATTGTGCTTTTTTGTTTGTTTGTTTGTTTGTTTCTCTGCCTGTTTGTTGTTGGTGTATGGGAATGTAACTGTGTTTTGTACATATATTTTTTACCCTGAGACTTGGCCAAAGTCTTTATCAGCAAAAGAAGGTTTTTTTTGACAGCTTCTCTTGTATTTTTGAAGTATAGGATTATATCATCAGCAAAGAGGGATAACTTGACGTATTTTCCTATTTGGATACCCCTTATTTTCTTCTCTTGTCTGATTGCTCTAGCTATGACTTCCAACACAATGCTGAGCAGGAAGTATAAGAGTGGCCAGCCTTATTTCAGTTTTCAGGGGAAATGCTTCCAATTTCTGTTCATTTAGCTATATGTTGACTGGGTTTATCATAGATGGCTTTTACTACTTTGAGATATGTTCCCTTTACGACTAGGTGTTCAAGGGTTTTTATCAAGAAGGGATGCTGGATTTTTTTTTTTTTTTTTTGAGTTGGAGTCTCACTCTGTCGCTTAGACTGGAGTGCAGTGGCCGCTCCCGGCCACCGCAGCCTCGACCTGCTGGGCTCCGGTGATCCTTCTGCCTCAGCCTTCCAAGTAGCCAGAATTACAGGCATGTGCTACCACGCCCAGCTGATTTTTTGATTTATTGTAGAGATGAGGTCTCGCTGCCCAGGCAGGTTTCAAACCCGCGGGCTCAGGCAATCCACTCACCTCAGCCTCCCAAAGGCTCGGGATTACAGGCTGAGCCACCGAGCCCGGCTCAGGATGCTGGATTTTATTGAAAGTTTTCTCTGCATCTAATGATATAATCATGTGGTTCTTGTTTTTACCTCTGTTGATGTATTTAATTACATTTATAGTCTTGTGAAGGTTGAACCAGCCCTGCACCCCTGGGATAAAGCCTACTTGGTCATTGTGGATGATTTCTGAGATGTGTTGTTAGATCTGATTTGCTACAATCTTGTTGAGTATTTTTTCATTTACGTTCATCAGGGATTTTGGACTGTAGTTCTCTTTCTTAGTTGGATCTTTACCCAGTTTGAGTATCAATGTGATGTTAGCTTCATATATTGATTTGAGGAGCATTCTGTCTTTCTCGATTGCCTGGAATACTTTCAATAGGGTTGATATTATTTCCTCCTTGTATGTTTTGTAGAATTCCACTGGAAATCTGTCCAGTCCAGGGCTTTTTTTTTGTAGGTAGTTTTCTTAGAACAGAGTCAATTTCCTGGGTTGTTATTGGTCTATTTAAAGTAGTAATTTCTTCTTGTTTCAACCTTGAGCAGTTGTGTGATGTCAAAAACTCCTCCATTTCATTGAGATTGTTGAGTTGTTTCCATATAGATATGTGTAGTAATCTCTGATGATTATTTCTGTTTCTTTAGGGTCAGTTGTGACTGATCTTTTGTGTTCCTGATTGTGTTTATTTGGACTTTTTCTCTCTTTTTCTTAGTCATTCTGACTAGGGGTCCATCAATCTTGTTTATCCTTTCAAGGAACCAGCTTTTTGTTTCATTGATTTTTTTTCTGTTATATCTTTGTCTTCTATGTCTTGTATTTCAGTTTTTTACTTTGGTGATCTGGATTCTTCTGCTGAAGTTAGGGTTTTGGTGGTCTTGCCTTTCCAGCTCCCTTAGGTAATTTGTTAAGTTGTTAACTTGCTCTCTTTCTATTTTCTTGATGTGTTTGTAGAGATATAAATTCTCCTCTCAGTACTGTTTTCATGGTATCTTGGAGGTTTTGGTAAGATGTTTCTTCATTTTCATTTGTTTCCAGAAAACTTTTCATTTCTGTTTTGATTTCTGTGTTGACCCAGGAGTTGTTCAGTATCATGCTGTTTAGTGTCCATGTCTTTGTTGGTTTGGGGGGAATTCTGTTAGTGGTGATGTTTATTTTTATTCCACTGTGGTCTCAGAAGGTGCATGACAGTATTTCAATCTTGTGAAATTTGCTTATGCTTGATTTATAGCCAAGGATGTGGTCAATCTTGGAGTTTATTCCATGTGGTGATGAGTAGAAGGTATATTCTGTGGTTGTTGGGTGGAGTATTCTATAGGTGTCTACTAAGTCCATTGGGTCAAGTATCAAGTTGAGGTTCCAGATCTCTTTGTTGATTTTTTTTTTTTTGCCTCTGTCTAGGGTTGTTAGTGGGGCATTTAAGTCTCCAGCTATGGTAGTGTTAGAGTATCTTTTTTTAGTTTACTTAGTAGCTGCTTTTTAAAAGTTGGTGCTTCTGTATTGGGTACATATATGTTTAGGATGGTTTTTTTGTTGATGGATTGATGCAGGGGTCCAGCCCCTGCCGGGTCATGAGGTTTCCTGAAGGAGAGACGGGTAGGTGAAAGACGAAAATAATATCTCTGGCCCATGATTTTATCATGGCTCTAGCACTTCTCACCTATCCTTTCCCTGCTTATCTCTACAGGGGTGCCCCAGGTGAGGTCCTATCCATCCCGAAAAGAAAGAGAAAAGATTCCCTTCAAGCTCCCACGTGTTGGGCGCCACTTGCGGGGGTCCAGCCCCTGCCGGGTTGTGAGGTTTCCTGAAGAAGAGACGGATAGGCGAAAGACGAAAATACAACTCCCGCAGATTGAAACTTTTATCATTATGTAGTGTCCTTCCTTATCTTTTAAAATTTTTGATGGCTTAGAAGTTGCTTTGTCTGATACTAAGATTACAACTCCTGCCTTCTTCTGTGATCCATTCACCTGAAAATTCATTTTCCATCCTCTAACTTTGAGTCTGTGGGCATCCTTTGAGATGAGATGGGTTTTCTGGAGACAGCAAATTACTGGATCATGTGTTTTTATCCACTTTTCCATTCTGTCTTTTCAGCGGTGCATTTAATCCATTCACATTCAGGCTGATTTTTAAAATGTGAAAGTTTGTCCCTGTTCTAATGCTCTTATAAGGTTATGTTGTTTTCATTTAGCTTTTGTGTTTGTGCATATGTGTGTTTTCATTTTTATGAGTATGTTGTGTGTTCTGCTGCTTCTGTGCTTGTTTGTGATCTTTTCAAAATATGTGGTCTTTCTTTTATTTCTTTTTTCTTCTGTGCACAGCACCATTTTAAGCATCTCGAAGCAGCATATTCTCTTAGGGATTGAATGTCTGGAAAGGATTTTAATTCTCCCTTACTGATGAAGCTTAGCCTGACTGGGTAGGAAATTCTTGGTTGAAATTGTTTTACTCTGAGAACATTAAAGATTGGGGTCAAATTCCTTCTGGTGTATAGTGTTTCTGCAGATAAGTCTGCACCAATTCTGATTGGTTTTCCCTAGTAGGTAGTCTGAACTTTTCCCCTTGCTGCCTTTAGGATTTTTTTCCTTTATACCTACATTGTGTAGGTGAATTACTATGTGTCTAATGATTAGTCTTCTCAAAGATGAGGAGGGGAAAAAAGGAAAAGGAGAAAAAAGGAAAAGTGGAAGGAAATAGAAAAAGAAAGAAAAAAACAAACAAAAAGCAGAGAAAGAACAAAGAAAGAGAAATAGAAGAAGGAAAGAAAAGAGAAAACCAACCACAAACAAACCAACCAAATGAGATAATCAAACAAACAAACCAATACCACTAGCAGCCTCCTTCTTGGTCAGTTCCACTGTCTGTATCTATCACCCAACAGTTGGCTCAGGGTGGAGGGTGGATCATCTGGGGTTTCGCATCTGCCTACCTGCCAGGGCTTGTGCACTGGGGGCAATGTTCTTTACAGTCACAAAGAGCAGTCCCAATGCTATGCAGAGATCAGCACCTGGTCTCAAGATGCAATTCTGCTGTACCACAGAGGCCTCTCTGGAACACTTCTCTACCCAGGTGTTAGAAAGTCTGTTCAGTTTCTCTGCCAGGAGCTATTGCTCCCTTCCCAGCAGTTACCAAAGATCCAGTCTTTGGATCTCGGGATCTGGTAGCAGGGCTCTGGAGCCCTGTCCAGTTTCTGGTGGCAGGGCTTTGGAACCCTGTCCAGGCTCGGGGTGGGCTCTCATCACTGCTTCCTCGAGAGTCTGCCTCAGGCACCCTCCCTATGTTCCCTCTGTGGCCCACACTTTTCAGTGTTCAGCTCACTCCAGCAGATTTTCCCTGGAAAACCTCCCAAATTGTCTTCTGTTAGGTCTCCCACTCCAAATGCATGTGGCTGTGTTTGGTCCAGTGTGGGGACGGGGCGTCTATCTCTCTGGTATCATGCACTTGGAGTATCCTCTCTGGGCAAATGACGGTTGATTTCAGAGAGCTGCAGAGATCACCCCTTGGTCTCAGGAGGCAGGCTGCTCAGGATGCGGGCAGCTTAGAATTAGGCAAGATAAAGCAGGTCTCTGCCCAGTTCTGGGACAGAGAAAATGGCAGCAGTTCGTGTTTTTTTTCCTCTAGTGGGGCTCAGCTTCAGATTTCCTCCCCATGCTTTCTCCACAGTCCTTGCTGCCCATGCCTGACCTGTTGCCTCAGGTAGTGATATGGGCCAGGCCCCAGCTGATCTCTTCTGCCTCTTCTGGAAAGATGACCTGGGGATGGTGGATCTTTCTGTGCACAGCAGTTGCCACATTTCTGGATTTTATTTTAAATCAATAATTGGGATAAGTGAAAAACACAAATAATCTGAAATTAAACACAGAATGTTGGATTTTGCATGAAGTGTATAAACTATCCCAAAAAAGAAAAAAAGAAATCAAATACTCTTATGTATCAAAGCATTTAAGTAAATAATAGAGGTGAACTTGAGGTCAGTGCTGTCAAATAATTTCTAAATAGTTTCCAGATGGACCCTTTTTGCCTTTGGTGCCAAAACAGCTCATCCACCTTGTATATCTACAATTTACCTTTAATTTATCAAACTGTAGGTGTGATAGTCAAAATATTTAACAGCCAATATGGCATGAACAGATGCTGGCTCTACACCTTAAAATGTGTTTTCAGCATCCTGGCTGAATAAATATCCACCCTAATTGTGGAGAAAGTGATATGTCATTAGCATGGAATGAAGCCTCCCTGATGATCCATTAAAAATTACTCTACTCTTTTGGAGGAATTAGTACGACCAATTTCATCCTCAACTAGCTTAGCTCACATGGGAAAAGAGAAGAGGACATTTCTCCTGAATATACTCTCCATTTATGGAGAACTTCTCGACATTTCTAAAATAATGTTGGTATCCTGGTTGTAGACACTATGTTGAAAAGATGTAGAGGATGAAGTTTGAGAGAACTGTCAGTTTATTTAGTACACACTGAGACATCTATAGTCATACCCTGAAGCACGGAGAGAAGGCAGGCAAAGTGTGGACTTAAGTGGTGTGAGATCCTGGCTACGCTCTGGAACTGCATTTCAAACAACCACAGGTTCTTGGGGAGGTAGAACTGCAGCTCCACAATGGGGAAGGAAAGAGTGGGTTTGCTTTGTGTAATCCACTGGGGCAACCCTTAATATTCTCCTGCCTAATATTGACTGTGAAGAAACAATGCAGTATGCTGGCCCTAAGAAAGGCATAGGATTGCACAGTAATGGGGGTCTGGGTCACTCCTGTGGGTAAGAGGAGGTGCTGGCCAAGAGTGAGGAGAATTCAAACAGGGGAATAGAAAAGGGAGATATTGAATATTAGTTGAATACCTGAGATCATTGGAAGTGGGGATTCTACTCCATCCCTCCAACTTTCCTCTTCTAAATTTCCCTTTGAAAAGACACCAACCAGAAGGAAGTTATTCCCAGATGGTGTGAAAATCTTTTTTTTTTTTTGAGTTGGAGTCTCACTCTGTCACCCAGACTGGAGTGCAGTGGCACTGGAGTGCAGAGCACTGCTGGGCTCTGGCGATCCTTCTGCCTCAGCCTTCCAAGAAGCCGGAACTACAGGCGTGCACTACCACACCCAGCTAGTTTTTGACTTATTGTAGAGTTGAGGTCTCACCAAGTTGCCCAGGCGGGTCCGAACCTGCAGGCTCAGGCAATCCACTCGCCTCAGTCTCCCAAAGTGCTGGGATTACAGGCTGAGCCACTGAGCCCAGTTGAAAATCTTATACAAAGCAAATGGATCCAAGCAATGCAAGGGGTGGACTGTGATGTTCTGTCAGAACCCAGGCACTCATTTTCCAGCTGCCAGAAGCATTACCTGTTGATGGCTCTCAGCAAATCTCTCTTGAATATTGCCCTTAAGTGAAGGGAATTTCTTCACCCTAGGTTATGCCCATGGGCAGCCCACAACAATGACTGGCCAATGTGGAGGTACACAAATCAGGCCTTTAATTTGAGGCAACTCAGAAAGACCATTCCAGGTCCCAAGCTCTCTGTGGGATCAGCTTAGGCCTTTTTGGTAATTACATCACAGTTCAACTCTTTTTACCCAATCCTGCTTCCTTAATCATCGCAATTTTTATTACTGAGATCATTCCACAATGAACTTTCTGTACACAAATCTCTGTCTCTGTATCTTTTTCCTATGACATAAGAAAGATTCCTATTAACTATTTTTTAATGTAAAAAAGTGTATGTTTGTGACACATTTTATCAAAAATATGCTAGAAATGTGCTATGTTTGGGTTTCTTTGAACTATCTTAGCAAACTTCAGTAAAAATGTGACGATTCAGCAAGAGAATATTTGATAACTACTTCTAAATCACTGCACAGGCATTCTAAGCATGCTATTTTTATGGCTGTGCTTTATTTGTAAGTAATTAATATATATTCAGCCAGATTAAACAAACTGCTTTAGTTCTTTTCATAACATCTGAGATTAATAAAATAAAGACCAGTGATGATAAGCTTTCACTTTTCCATGTTTTTAATTTATCAAAAATTTTAAAAAGAAGCTTTGTAGTCATGAAACACATTTTTAAGCCTAAGGTTTATATTTTTCTACCTCATGCTTTCAACAGTTTGGCTTAATTTGTCTAATATGACAAGTTTCAGATTTCATTAAAAATTACTTTGTTGAAATTTTATTTCTCTAAATGGGAGGTTCTACATTAGATGTCTTTAAAAGTTCGTTTCATAACCATATTGATGTTAACGAGGCCTGAGAGACAGCAAATGATAAAGAAAAGTTGTAAAACCTGCTCAGCGTACTTTTTTATAACAGCATTGAGATATCACTCACAAACCATACAATGTATCCTTTGAAGTGTACAAGTCAGTGGTTTTTAGTATATTCACAGACTAGTGCAACTATCACCACTACCTGACTTCACACTAAAAAGAAACCCCATACCCAATAGTGATTGCTCCCACTTCCCTCTCTGCAGTCCCTGGTGGTGCTGCACTTTGGTTTTACTTTCTGATTCTATGGGTTGGCTTATTCTGCACATTTTGTATAAATGTAACTGTACAGTCTGTGGTCTTTTGCATCTAACTTCTTGCACTCAGCATAATGTTTGGAGATCTGTGTTGTCGCATATATTGGTGCCTTGTTCTTTTTATTGCTAAATAACATTCCATTGTATAGATATAAAACACTTTGCTTATTAATTCATCAGGTGGCTTGAGTTGTTTCCATTTTTTAGCTATTGAATAGTGCTGCTATGAACATTGTGTATGAGTTTTGTGTGGGCATTTGTTTTCATTTCTTTTGGGTATATACGTAGGAGTGAAATTGCTGGGTCTCGTGGAAGCTCTTTGTTTACTATTTTGAGGAACTGCCAAATCACTTTTCAGGTGCCTGCACTATTTTACATTTCCACCAGCACTGGATAAGGACTCTAATTTCTTCATATTCTCATCGGTACTTGTTACGACTTTTTGTTGCATTTTGGTTTTAGTATGTCACCCTAATAGGTTGTGAAGTGGTATCTTATGTGGTATTGACTTGCATTTTCCTAGTAATTATAATATTGAACATCATCTTATGTGTTTGTTGGCCACTCATATATCTTCTTTGGAGAAATGTTTACTTAAATATTTTGCCCATTTTGAAATTGGATTAGTTGTAATTTTATGGTTGACTTATAAGAGTTCTTTATATATTCTGGATGCAAGTTCCTATCAAATATTTTCTCCCATTGTGGGTTGTCATTTCACTTTTTTGGATAGTGACTTTGATCACTAAAATTTTTAAATTTCAGTGAAGTCCAATTTATCTTTGTTTGTTTTATTACTTGTACTTTTGTTGGCCTATCTAAATAGGCTTAACCCAAGGTCTCAAAGATTTACATCTATGTTTTCTTCTAAAACTTGGGGTTAATTTTTTATATACAGTGTGAGATATGAGTCCAACTTTATTCTTTTGCATGTTGACATCTAATTGTCCCAACACCATTTGTTGAAAAGACTATTCTTTCCCTATTGAATTATCTTGAGACCCTTGTTGAAAATCAACTGATCATAAATATGATGGTTTATTACTGGATTCTCAATTATATCCCAGGATATATAATATATATTTATTCTAATGGCAGTTCCACACTGTCTTTTTTACTGTAGTAAGTTTTAAAATTAAAGTGTGAACCAATTTTGTTCTTTTTCAAGATTGTTTCTTGGCCTTTTGCATTTACATATGGATTTATAGAATACAGCTTGTAAATTTTTGAAATAAATCCAGCTAGGAATTTGGTAGGGATTTCATTGAATCTTTAGATCAACTTAAGGAATAGTGTCATCTTAAAAATATTAAGTTTTATAATCAGTGATCACAGGATGTCTTTCCATTTGTTTAGGCATTCTTTCATTGCTTTCAACAATGTTTTATAGTTTTCAGAATACAAGTTTTACACATTTTTTGGTTAAATTTGTCCCTATTTCACTTTTTTGATGCTATTGTAAATATAATTCTTTGCTTAATTTCATTTTGGATTGTTCATTGCTACTGTATAGAAATACAACTGATTTTTGTGTGTTGATCTTTTATCCTGCAAACTTACTGAACTTGTGGGAATTTTTTGTATGTTTTTGTGTTTTGTTTTGTTTTGTTTGTGAGTTGAGGTATTTTTCTATTGCCCAGGCTGGAGCTCAGTCATCACACCTCACTGCAGCCTCAAACCCCTGGGCGCAGGCTATCCTTCTACCTCAGCCTTTTGAGTAACTGGGACTGCAGGCAGATGCCACCACACTTGGCTTATTTTTTCTTTTATAAACTTGTTAATTAGTTCTAGTAGTTTTTTTAAAGCAGATTCCCTAGAATTTTCTATGTACAAAATCATGTCATCTACAAAATATTTTTTTACTTTTTCCTTTCTAACTTGGATGGCTTTTATTTCATTTTTCTTTCTTTTTTTTTTTTTTTTTTTAGTTGGAGTCTTACTCTGTCACCTAGGCTGGAGTGCAGTGGCACGCTCATAGCTACCCCAGCAGTGGCCTGCTGGGATCAGGTGATTCTTCCACCTCAGCCTTCCAAGTAGCAGGAACTACAGACTTGTGCTACCATGCCTGGCTAATTTTTTGATTTATCGTAGAGATGAGGTCTCGCCAAGCTCCCCAGGCTGTTCTCGAATCCGTGGGTTCAGATAATCCCCTCACCTGGCCTCCCAAAGTGCTGGGATTCCAGGCTTCAGCCACCGCACCTGGCCTATTTCATTTTTCTTATCTAATTGCCCTGGCTATGACCTCCAGTACAATATTGAGTAGAAGTGATGAGTGTGAACATCTTGTCTTGTTCCTGATCTTAGGGGGAAATTATTCAATCTTTTCCCAGTGAGTTTTAGCTCTGGGTTGTAGTACATGCCTTTCATCAGATTGTGGATTCTCTTCTATTCCTAACTTATTGAATCTTTTATTGTGAAAGGGTTTTGAATAGTGTCAAATGCTTTTTATGAATCTACTGAGGTGATCATGTGATTTTTGCCCTATGATCTAATAATATGGTTGATTGATTTTTGAATGTCAATCCAACCTTGCATTCCTAGGATAAATGGTATATAATGGTGTACATCCTTTGTTATTGAATTGTCTATTTCTCCCTTACATTCTGTCAGTTTCCCCTTCATGTACTTTTAGTCTCTGTTAGTTGTGTATTTATTTATGATTGTTGCTTTTTTCGAATATATCTAATTTATCATTGCTTAGCATCTTTTGAATGCCTGGGAAATTAATCAAGTGAGGAGACAGCAGATGGACCTACAGGAGTCTACATTTGCTGAGCCAGATTTCTGGTAAATTTTCTTGAGAATTTTTTAGTAATTTTGTTGAAATTGCAATCTGAGCAACAGATGGAGTACAAGAAAGAAGCATGTCTCCAATAAGATGTTGATTTTATATCAACTAGGAAGCTTTCAGCTGCGAGAAATAGAAACTATCTTAAACAATAAAGATGATTTATCAGCTCACACAACTGGAAAGTCAGACTGCCTTTACAACCAGAGTTCCTCATCTGAACCACAGAACACAGAAAGTAATATAAGTGACTATTTTCTCAGTTCTCTCAAGAATAGTATGTAGTTCCATTACAGATGCATAGGAGAAAAATTAACTTATTACATACCATGTAGATTTTAGGGCTTAACTTTCCTGTGGAATTTTGGTTAAGAAAAGCTGATCCTGGCCAGGCTCAGTGGCTCAGCCTATAATCCTAGCACTTTGGGAGGCCAAGGCAAGTGGATTGCCTGAGTCCGTGGGCTCAAGACCATCTCAGGCAACTTGGCGAGACTTTGCCTCTACAATAAAAAAAAAATTATCCAGGCATGATTATGAGTGCCTGTAGTTTCAGATACTTAGAAGGCAGAAAGATTGCTGGAGCCCAGTAGGTTGACACTGGAGTAGCCATGAGGGTGCCACTGCACTCCAGCCTGGGTGACAGAGTGAGACTCCAACTTAAAACAAAAACAAAAAACAAAGAAAGAAAAGCTGATCCCTATATAGTGTGAGTTTCAGATTCAGTTTGGTCAAGGACTCTATTCCAGTGTGTGTGTGTTTGTGTGTGTGTGTATGTGTGATTTTTTTTTTTTTTTATTTTGGCTTTTCTCATGTGTAGGGTTTATATACAGTGTGGGTTTTCCTCTTGATTTTTTTTTTTTTTTCTGAGTTGGAGTCTTACTCTGTCACCCAGACTGGAGTGCAGTGGCACGCTCCCAGCCACCCCAGCCTCGACCTGCTGAGCTCCGGCAATCCTTCCGCCTCAGCCTTCCAAGTAACTGGAACTACAGGCACACGCTACCCCACCCGGCTAATTTTTTTGATATATTGTAGAGATGAGGTCTCACCAAGTTGCCCAGGTGGGTCTCGAACCCGCGGGCTCAGGCAATTCACTCACCTTAGCCTCCCAAAGTGCGAGATTACAGGCTGAGCCACCGAGCTCGGCCTTCCTCTTGATTAATAGTGTAATTAGAAGCCAGGAGAAGGAGATAGCTTTTCCCCTTACAACCACTGAAATAACATCCTGAGTTCTACTTTGATGGCCAATATTAAGTATATGTCTATTCCTAATCAATCTATGGCCAAATGGAGTTTAGACCAATCTGAGTGCATCCCTAGAACTAGGAGTGAAGTCAACCCCACTCAATACTTAGCTATGCAAAGATGGAGAGTAAAATTGATGTTGAGGAGGTACTACAATATCTTCTACATTCATCTCCATATTGAAAGCCCCAAATTGTAGAAGCTAATAATTTCATGTTTGTGGCAAATCCTACTAGTTGCCTTAGTGTCATTCTATTTTAATGGTAATAAGAAAGAAAACAGATCTCATGTTATGCAGAAATAGGATTATTCCCAGCATAATGACCCCCCAAAATTAATTATTTTAATAATTAGATGACACAACTACACATTTATATTCTGCCACTTGCTGTGAAACCCTTTGTACCACCAAGCAGCTGAATGCAAAGGAGCTTTGTGAAACAGAAAGAAATCACAACGCTTCCCCTACTGTATCTGAAAAGAGTCTAGAGGCTGCAAATCCCCTTCTGCCCCAGTTATCATGTGATAACTGAGTCACTGGCAGGCAGGGAAGCCCTCCTAGATTCTAGTTCTTTTTATTGTCATGTAAATTTCTAAATCCAGATGAATTTTATCCTAAGGTGATGAAAAAATATGGAGATGCCTTCAGAACTGCTGTATCTAATCTTCAAAACTATTGGAGGATAGGAGGTGTTAGGAAAATGGAGATACTTGTTCATCCAGATTTTCAAAAAGTTGAATCCTGTAAGACGATACCGTGTCCTAGAAAAGTTCAAGAACTCATTTTAAACAGAGGGTGGATGAACATTTAGAAAATATGTCATCACTAGGAGTCAGAAGAGGAGTTCAATAATTAAAAGACAGGCCAAATTACCCTCATTATTAATGTGTTACATCCGGGGAATGTCATATCTATAACATATTACGATTTACACAGCAGGAAGTCTCCCATGACAGTCTTCTGAAGAAGGTGGAGAGATGCCGGCTCTTTATTTAACTGTTAGGTGGAATCACAGCTGGCTGCACCAACACAATACCTTAAGTGTCTAAGTGAAATCATATCTCTTTTAGAGTATCATATCACAGAGTTTAATCCTTACATTTTTTTTCTGTAAAACATTTTTTATGAATTACTTGAGAAAAGACACACAAAGAACATAGTTTGTTCCCAATTATTTCAATGAAACAAACGAGATCTCATGCCACACAGATAAATACAGAGCATTACCTTCATAACTATTGTAACCTGTTGTGACCAGATGACACTGGGAATATTTATCCTGTTCTGAGTAACACATTGTAAAAGTGGACTAGAAAAACTGCAGCGGGGGAGGTTGACATGGATAGATCTGTTTGGAAAACAGCCTGTGAAGGAAAGTAAAGAAAAAAATGAATGTTTAACTTGGAAAAAGAGAACAATAGCTGTCTTCAAGTGCTAAAAGAGGACAGAATTTTGTTATTTACAGAAGAATGATTAGTAGACAGATAATGGCAGAGTTCAGTTCCTTGCAAGCCAACTGGCTAATGAATAAATCGAACAGGGAGAGAGTATGCTCCCATTCCCTGGGGATACTCAAGAAGATGTTCTGGAAGGACTCTGTAGGGCTGACTTCGATGACGTCAGAGGGATACTCTGATGTGCTGTGGTTCGTAAATCTATGTGGCAAATTTTAAAAGTCTATTGTAACTGTTTTTAAAGCCAAAAGCTTGTAACCTTGGCAAGAACGCTGTTATCATCAAGTCATTCACGTGCTAATAGGTACTTTCTGAAAACAGAACGTTTTACTCCAGTTGGAACCCATGGGAGGTGGCATATATTGGGACAAGCAAACTTTCCAAAGTCTTTGTTTTATGTGAGTGCCAACTCCACCTGGGTTCATCATCCTAGAAGCTAGGATGTTATGTTACTGACTCCTGAGGATCATACATCTTTCTTAAATGCTCTCAACCTGCTGATCACTAGCATCTAACAGAAACTTTCTAGAGCATGATAGGAGTCATGTTCTGGGACTCACTTTTTTGAAGATCTTCACTGTTCTCACACATCTACTATAAATAAGGGGAGTAATTTAATTTCTATTTTATGTATGTATAGGCATGTATACATATATATGTATACACATGTATATAGCAGGAATTATCTGTTTAATGAATGAGTGGTAATGATTTAATGGTAAAGGGAATTATGCTAGAGGCCATCAAAATAAAGCTGCCTCCAAAATATGAGACAGAGAATGACTAGAGAAATGCATGCAAAGCTCTAAATAGTTTCATTGTAATTTACTTGACTCTTGGTTTTCTAAATCAAAATTAAAAGGAAAAATATAGAGCTTAACTCTTACTGAGGCTATGATAAAAATAGAAATGCTTAATAATTTTTTAAAAATAATTTCTAACGTGAGCTTTTTTATGAGCAGAGTTCAAAAAAGTTAATTATTAGAGATCATCCAATGTCTTGCTAAAGAAATTGACTGGTTCTTTTTTGGTAAGCTTTCAAGTGTAGTTTATAAGAAGTTAATCTTGCTTTCAAAGTAACATTTCAATAAAACTAAACAGAAGAGGGAGTAAGCTTTTGTTTCATCTTATTTTCTCCTTTAATTCATTTCGTACTGCTGTTGTAACAAATTACCACAAACCTAGTGATTTAAGACAACACACATTTGTTCTTCTTTGACCTTTTTGGAGATCAGAAGTCTGAAATGAATCTTATAGGGCTAAAAATTCACCTGTCAACAGGGCTGATTCTTTTAGAAGGCTACAGGGGAGAAGCTATCTCTACTTTCTCCCAATTTCCAGAGGTTGCCAGTATTCCTTGACTATGGTTGTATCATTCTGATCTCTGTTTTTCTTACCAAATTGCCTTCTCCTCTCCCTGAACTGCTTCCTCCCTTTATAAAGGGCCCAGGTGATTACATCAGGCCTGCCTGAATAATCGAGGGTTGTCTCCCATCTCAAGATCCTTAATTTAGTCACAACTGGAGAGTTCCTTTTACCACATAGTGTAACTTGCTCACAGATTCTGAGGATTAGGACGCAGACCTCTTTGGAAGACGACAAATCAGCCTACCATGACATATAAAACATATTTTCAAAATAATATGTCCTAAATCATTTTTTGAAGTGAGGTGGGTACATGCCATGATCCAACCAACTATCTCTTGTAGATATTGTTTATCTCTTACTTGCTCTCACTGCCTTATCACCTGCATACCTACCCAGTTCAAAGAAGGTATGAACTTCAAAAAACAGCAGATTCCTTTCCAGCACTGAAGCCTGTGCTGATTCATGATAGTAACTCAAATAAGTGTTTTTTTTGTTTGTTGGTTGGTTGTTTTTTGTTTGTTTGTTTTCTGGATTGGAAGGAAGAAAGCTGAGCTTAATCTGGAACCTGTCATTTGTCTGAGAGGGCCTGACATCTCCAGAGTGGTGTGTGAAGCAGTTGAAATGAGTGAAACAAGTCACATCTGACTCACAGCTGGTCACAGACTTAGAGAGATCATCTTTTTTATACTTAAAAAATTATTATGATGATTCTTATCCTAAGAAAAT
Source organism: Carlito syrichta (assembly GCF_000164805.1). Taxonomy (NCBI): domain Eukaryota; kingdom Metazoa; phylum Chordata; class Mammalia; order Primates; family Tarsiidae; genus Carlito; species Carlito syrichta. The sequence goes on from NW_007253954.1 coordinate 595,126, forward strand.
TACAGATTCCCACACAGTTATAAGAAAGAACAAAGCACACCCATGTAGGTTTAACTCAGTTTCCCCTAGTTACCAACATCTTGCAAAACTATGGTACAACATTACATCCAGGATATTGGTGTCGATACAGACAAGATACAGGACATTTTCATCACCAATATAATCCTTCATGTTGCTTTCTCTAGCCATATCCGCTTCCCTCCCACATTTTTAACTTCTCACCGTCGTGATTCTTTTTTCAGTTTTTATAATTTTGTCATTTCAAGAATGTTATATAGATGGAATCATACAGTATGTAACCTTTTGGTATTGGCTTTGTTCACACAGCCAGCATAATTCTCTGGAGATTCACTCAGGTTGTCACACGTATTAATAATTGGCTTCTTTTTCTTGCCGAGTAATAGTCATATGGTGTCCCACAGTCTAATCATTCATCTGTTGAACGACATCTAGGTTGTTTCCATTTGGGGGTTATTACAAATAGCACTCGTATGAACATTTGTATGCAAGTTTTTGTGTTAACATAAGTTGTCATTTATTTGGATAAGTGCCCAGAAGAGCAATTGCTGGGTTGCAGAGTAGTTGCATGTTTAGTTTTTTAAAGAAACTGCTAAACTATTTTCCAGAATGACTGCACCATCAATAGTGCATGAGTAATCTGGTTTCTCCCTATCTTTCCCAGTATTAGGTACCATCACTCTTTTGCTCTTCTGATAGGTGTGTAGTGACATCTTATTATTGTGGTTTTCATTTGAATTTCCCTGATACCTAATGATGATGAACATCTTTGTGTGTGTTCATCTGTTTATTTAAACTGCTGTCTCCAAGTGTGGAATAATGGACATTGGAGATTACAAAAGGTAGGAGGGTGGGAGGGGGTGAAAATTAACTATTGAACACAATGTACACTATTCAGGTGATGGATACACTAAAAGTCCAGACTTTACCACAATATACGCAAGCAAGAAATCTACACTTGTATCCCCTAAATATATCAAAATTAAAGATTAATTAATTAATTAAAACTGTGTCTCCAGAGCACTTTTGGTGTCACTATGAGGTGGACATGACAGCCAAGAAAGCTCAAGGCCTATACGCTGCTTCCACCAAAGTCAAGCTTCCATTTTATGTGTCGGGTTTCTAAGCAACTTCATTTAAACAGTGAAAGGGTAAACTGAGGCAAGGTGAGCCAGTGCCATGGGAATAATGCAAGATTGCAACCAAGTACAAAGTAGAAAAAAGTAAAGTTTATTATTCACCTTTCACAGATAAAAGGGGGCCAACACACAGAGGCAAGTGTGGCCCCGAAGGCTGGGGAGCTGAATATATTTAAGGCTCTTGAAGGGGAGTTTGGGCTGGGAAGAATGTCCAGAGTTTCATTTTTTGATATAGATAACAGAAGTCACTTAAGTCTTGTGTCTTGACTCCAGGTGGTGGGCGGGAGGCTGGCTGCAGTAAACTGATAATGATACATCAAGGCCAGAAGCACAAATGCCTTGAACAATTTGGGCTGCATACTTTCTACTTGTTCACAGTTTTTGCTTATTCCGGGTGTTCTAGTTCACAATGCTTGATTAAACATTACACATAAAATTAATACAAAAGCATGAAAGAAAGCAGTTGTCATTTAGAGACTAAGGGAACAGATACATTTCTGGGTGTTAGAAAGTTTCAATAGCCCGCTTCTTATCTAGGTCTGGTGGAGATGTTTCCAGGGACGTGCTGTCCTTTTGTGTATGTCTCCTGCCTGTCAGGGGCTCAGTGAAGATGGCTGTGTTCCCTTCAGTACCAGCAACAGTTACTAGATCCAAGTACAGTGAAGGGGCACACAGAAAAAAAATGTCTACTTGGGCAACTTGGCGAGACCTCATCTCTAAAATAGATTAAAAAATTAGCTGGGTGTGGTAGCATGCGCCTGTAGTTCCAGCTACTTGGAAGGCTGAGGCGGAAGGATCGCCGGAGCCCAGCAGGTCGAGGCTGCGGTGGCCAGGAGCGGCCACTGCACTCCAGTCTGGGCGACAGAGTGAGACTCCAACTCAAAAAAAAAAAAAAAATTAAACAGCTTCTACATTTCAGAGGTTCCCTCCTTTCAGTGTCCTTTTCATTTGTTTGTTTTGACGGGGGGGGGGCTCTTAAAGTGTGAAATCAACTTACTTCATCTATTTTACATATTATTTTGTAGGAAATGACTTGACTTTCCACAATCCTGACAAAAATTGTATTCAGAAGTACAAATAAATACATTCTAATATATTTATGTAAAATGTCCTCAAAATCCAACCACTTAAACCAATGTTTTTCTTCCTTTATTTCTTGACAATGAATGAATGCAAGCTGACTCTAATTTTTAAAAAATGAAAATTGTATCTCTGGTCAACTTAAAAATGGCTCAAACGCCTCTCATCCACAATCTGTAAGTTTCCTTCCATGCAGCACCGATGCTCCAATTATTCTTCTGCATGTCAGGCAGGGGGCGCACCAGTGCGGAAGAATAAAAGGCAAAGACAATTCGGTGGTAAGACTTTAGACAGAGATGTAATAATCCTGTGACATGTAACACTGATGAGGAATACATGCAAAATACTTGTACACAATCTGATTTTGTGGCTCTATAGATTCGAAATTAGACTATAGGCCATTCCCAGGGAACACGCATCACACTGAAATCTTATATTCCTTGGAGGGAAGTCTCCCTAGAGACACTAGTGTTTTAGCTCCGCCCCCTCCCCCCCCCATACTCAAGCCCTCTCACTCTCTCCTTAAGGAGAAGTGTTTGTTAAGCCAGGCTAAGAAATTTTCTTTGTCGTGTTAAAAAAAAGAGAGAGAGAGAAGGAGCAGCAGCAGCTATCCCGACTACACTTTTCCTCGTCATTTTCACAGCCCAGAGGTGGAGTGTCAGGATCTCGGAGCTCCCGGAGGGGGACACAAGAGGGCGTCATGCAACCAGGCTGTTACTAACTTGCCGGTACTCGTTTTGCCTCAGTGAGGCCATCTGAGGCGACAGTCGGCTGCGGGATGACAGCCAGTGCGAGCCGTATCCTCCCCGAGGACTGAAAGACAGAGGTCACTCCATCCCAGCTCCCAGGGGATAGCACGACCTCCCCACCCGCTCCGTGAGCCAATCAGGGCTCCCGGCTACCCTTGCGCGTGCATGCAAGTGGCTCTCTGGAGGAGCACGAACTGGCCACGGTGGAACATTTTTTTCCCATGTTGTCATCCATCTTGATTCTTCTGCTGGGAAATTTGCAAAAAGTCAAGGGTAGGTCTGGTGAAAAGGAAATCAAAACAAAAAACATTTGTGCGTCTTCGCTCTGCACGTGTACCTTTCCCAAACTCTGCTATTCCCACGGCCATATTTGAGGGCTTCATTCATGGCGTCAGAAGACTCTGGAGAAGTTCCATGATATTGGCTTAAGAGTGGTTTTCCTTTTTCTCTGTGTGTGGTAGAAGGAATCTGTTGGGGGTGGGGGGCGTCTCTTTTGGAATAATATGTTATATGTTCCCACTGGATTTTAGGATTGAAAGCATAAATAAATGTTTAGGAGTGTTTGCCTCAAGGTAGAACCAAGGCCTGCTGGCTGACTGCACCCCAGGGAAGAGTTTGGGCTGCCTCAGCTCATGCTTCGTTGGACTTCCCTCTCCAGGAACAGCCAGGACCCCAGCAAAACTGGAAAGGAGATACCGGGCGACGGCCAACTCCATCTTTCCCATGAAAACCTTAATGATGTTTCCACTATACTAGCTTTAACACCAGTCAGAGGATCCAGGGCTGGCAAAGCATTCACTCCTTTTTCTAGAGGAAGTAGAAGGCCCTAGTACCAAAAAAAATAAAAATAAGAAACTAAGACTTGAGCCCAAGGTCAAATACTTATGGAATCAAGGCAATTTAGTATCCATCTGGTCCTGGCCTTTCTAAAACAAACATGGCTGAGAGCTTCAGAAAAGCAATGTTGTTCTAAAGATGTATACTATCAATGTGTGTCCTGGCTTTAATAATTTACATGAACCAACAGCCAGAGGATCAAGAAAAACACTTTGAAAAGCATGATTAAAAACTGGGAGTGGGCTTTTATATGTAATATCTCATTTCTCTTCATAACTACCTATCAGGAAAGCACTATTGTAAGCACCAGTTTAGATATCTAGGAATTAAGGGTGGTATGGTATGGTTGAATAACTTTCTCAAGGTCACACAGACAGCAAGATGGAGTGCTGGAAACTGACCATGGAGTTTGGCTCCAGACCTCTCACTCCTAACCACTTAGCAACACCAAGAAGACCATGGCAAAGGTGGATGGGGGCTCACAGGAGAGACCCTGGCAGACGGTGTGGGTGTGTGCGCTGAGACAGAATCTCCTGGAGCCAAACCTTGTGTTCAGTCTTGAAGGATGGAAAGGTGTTGGGGGGAACGGATCAGAGGTGGGAAATAGGAAGATTAACCTGGAAGAGGCAGTGGGGTGTGTATGTATACAGACACCAGAGAGAATACAGCAAGGTTGCGAAAAGCTCTGTGGTGCAGTGTGTTCAGGTCATTGACTTTTGGTTGAACTGAGGAAAGGGTGTGGGGGCGGAAGTAGAGGTAAGGGTTAAGGCTGGAGGGCTTTCTAAATCATGCCAAAGAGAAGGTAATTTTGAAGATTAAGAGAAGTCAGTAAAGAATTTGAAGCAGAGCAGGGTGACAAGATCTGCATTTCAGAAAGATCACTCTGTGTATATGGGAAATCCTTGCTAGGAAATTAGACCCCAGAGTGTGGCAACATAGAAAAATGTGGGACAGCAAGATCTGTCAGGGGACAGTGTCTTAACCCAGGAAGGAATGACAAAGGTACAGACTAAGAGAGTGACAATGGAAATAGAGAGGAGAAAATTGGTTGGAGAGATATTAAAGGAAGTGAAAGGACTCTGGTGACTAATTCCACAAGGAGAGCAAAGGACCAGAGGTGTGATGATGACATAACAAGTACGTATTTCATACATACGTATGCAATGGAGGTATTCATTCATCCAGAGAAAGCAGGGTGAGGGAAGAGGACAGATTAGGCAGGGAAGGATAATGAGAGCAATTTAGAACATACTGAGCTTGAAGTAACTATAGGGCATCCAAATAAATATTCCAAGAGGGGTTAAATGAGTCTGGGCACCGGAGAGAAACTTGGACAGGAAAATAGGTTTGTGGATCCTCCAGTGGTACTTGAGGCAATGGAGTTGGGCCAATTTGTGTCTCTTACTCCAAATTTACCCTCTATTCTAGCTTTCTGAAACTGGAACTAGGATTCCACAAACCACATTTCTGGTTGACTCGTGGACTCCTCCTTAGGCTCTGCCAGTAGAGGGAACCTGCAGGGCCAGAGAAAGGAGAGGAGTGCAAGTCTCTCCCCAGCCTTTCTTCTATCCTCTGGCAGTTGCAGATTGTTCTGGTAACAGTTGCTGGGTCCAGTGCACAGATTTTCTAACACTTGCTGAATCAGCTCCCTTATACCAGCACTTAGAGACACTAGCAGCAACCAAATACCTTCCCTCCTCAAGGTCTGATCCCAGCCCAGAGGTCTTCTTCTCTAAGTTCTAGTTCTAATAATTCCAGCCTCTTCTTTTGTTCCTTTGGCCCTAGAGATGGAGTTGCTTCTGCAGGTGCTTCTTCTGCCATATCTTAGAGTTTTCTTTTCACCCTTTGGGTTAACAACTTTATATCTAGTTAATTTAACAATTCTTGTTAATTTATCTCCATTACCATGACTGACGTGGTTCCATCTCCTGACTGGACCCTGACTGAGAGCACCAAAGGAAAGTATAGAAAGCAATGAAAGAGGCTGGGTGCAGTGGCTCAAGCCTGTAATCCCAGCACTTTGGGAGGCTGAGGTGAGGGGATTGCCCTAGCCCACGGGTTCGAGAATAGTCTGGGCAACTTGGTGAGACCTCATCTCTACAATAAATCAAAAAATTAGCCAGGTGTAGTGCGTGCACCTGTAGTTCTGACTACTTGGAAGGCTGAGGCGGACGGATCATCAGAGTTCAGCAGGTCAACACGGGGGTGGCCATGAGCATACTACTGCACTCCAGCCTGGGTGATGGAGTGAGACTCCAACTAAAAAAAAAAAAGAAAGAAAGCAATGAAAGAAGATAACTTTGACATGAGCCTGGGACCACCTACATTGAAAGGCTGTCAACCCAAGGAGGGGACTGAGGAGGTGGCAGAAAATCCAAATTTGTGTCTTCTAAGGAAAAGAATCGATCAAGAGGAAAAGATAGACTGGGTGAAGTGGCTCATGCCTGTAATCCCAGCACTTTGGGAGGCCGAGGTGAGGGGATTGCCCGAGCCCACAGGTTCAAGAACAACCTGAGCAACTTGGTGAGACCTCAACTCTATAATAAATCAAAAAATTAGCTAGGTATGGTAGCACACATCTGTAGTTCCGCTACTTGGAAGACTGAAGCGGACGGATTGCCAGATCCCAACAGGTCAACTCTGGGGTGGCCGTGAGTGTGCCACTGCACTCCAGCATGGGTGACAGAGTAAGAACCCCAACTCAAAAAGAGAGAGAGACAGAAAGAGAGAGAGAGAGAGAGAGAAGGAGAGGTAGAACATTCAGACCAGAGAGATCCTTTTGTAGTTCATAAGTGTGATGATTTGTGTATTCACGTGCATGTGTGAGATGTGTCAACCCCAAATCTTATGACATCAGCACATTATCCGTCTGATAGAAAAACAAAAAGGAACAATCAGACCAAAGAGATCGTAATTAATGGAGCAAGATTCCTGAGGAAGGTGGTGGGGTAGCATTGTCCCTGGAATGGAAGGAAAGGGATGAAGGTGGATGCAGAGTACATTGGCTTGCAAGTGAGAGGTTGTCTACTGAGAGTAGAGATGTGGGGAGATGGTAGAGTCAGAGGGAGGGGGAGGGGGCTTGCAACAGTCTTTGAAGAGGGTGGAAGAGAAGGCTGACCAAGGCCATCCTGTGGAACACAGCATTAGGGCTAAAGAACAGGAGAAGTCAGAGAACATGAATTCATAGTGGCTCCAATCCAGGTGACTGGCTGTGTTTTGTGTTTGTTTCACCATTAGGGCGTAGCAGCCCTTTGTGGGATATTGAAAAACCAGATAACAGGATCAATCCAGGGAAGGCATTTGCTAAAAGACATGTGGGTGTCAGCAAGAGAGGATTAACATGGAGAACCCTGGGCCCGGGTTGACTAAAAAAGGAAGTGCTGGGTGGTGATAGACAAAAACCACCCAACTCTTTGTGTGCTCCTGAGGGTGTGTGTCAAGTTTAACTCTCTTCTTTAACTAAAGCCATAAAAGGAAAAGTTTTCAAATGTGCTGTAGCCAGAGAGAAAAAAATTTCTGACAGAGACAGGACACTCGTTTTAATCTTCAATAAAACTATCATAGCTTATCCTTAGGTCCAACCTAATTTGCAAACTACCCTTGTCAAATGGCTTATAAATCTGTGCATTTTGATTTCTTATTTATTCTAGGTAAGGAACCTCTTTTTGACCAGCAGAGTGATAAAGAGCTTAGAAAAGTTTAGAGCTCTTCAAATCTGAAGAATCAGGGATATTGTTGTAATGATGTAGATCTTCTTTGAATGCTATTTTACTACTTTAAATTTTCTTAGGATTGAGATCTAGTCTGATATGCACTTTAGCTTAGGCAAATAATGATGGTAATAAAATATTATGCCACAGTGCCCGGACTTCCAAATTTGTCCAACCATTGTCTTGTAAATGCATTTGTACTGGGGTAGTTTCCCCCAGGACAGACCATAATTTTTAAAACCTGCATTCAATGCAGCCCTATAAATTACTGTTTTCCCTTAATGTTGGCAAGTAGTGATTTATTTTAGTAAGATTGCAGACCTCACTAGGCAAGCTTTATGTGTTGTACTTCCTTAGGGCAAGTGAGACTATTTCAGTATATTGTTTGGGGGGAGTAGGAAAGCTACTAAATTCATAAGTTAATTTACAAATAAATTTTTAGTTTACTCTGATTTATCATATATTTTGCACAAAATGACTGCTACACTTGCATTATGCACTAATAACTAAAATATACAATTATTAGTAATTTTTACATTTAGAGCTTTATTATTGCTAAGTATTTTCAAATTTATCTTTTTTTTGAGATGGAGTCTCACTGTCGCCCAGACTGGAGTGCAGTGGCCGCTCCCGGCCACCACAGCCTCGACCTGCTGGGCTCCGGCGATCCTTCTGCCTCGGCCTTCCGACTTGCTGGAACTACAGGTGTGTGCGACCACACCCAGCTAATTTTTGTTTTATTGTAGAGATGAGGTTTCGCCTGCCCAGGCGGGTCTCGAACCTGTGGGCTCAGGCAATCCATTCACCTCAGTCTCCCAAAGGCACGGGATTACGGGCTGAACCATCGAGCCCAGCTCAAATTTATCTTTTTAATTTTTGCAATTCTGATTATAAAATGGCATTTATATAAAATGGCACAGTGGCTTGCACCTGTAAACCCTGCAACTTGAGAGGATGAGTTGGGAACATCACCTGAGTCCAGGAGTTCAAGACCAACCTGGACAACATAGCAAAACCAGTCTCTATAATATTTTTTAAAAATTAGCTGGGCATGGTGGCATGTGCTTATAGTTCCTGCCTCTCAAGAGGCTGAGGTGGGACAATTCCTTGAGCCCAAGAGTTGGATGCTGTAGTAAGCTATGCTCACACCACTACTCTCCAGCCTGGGTGACAGAGCAAGCTCTGTCTGAAAAAAAAAGTTTACATCTAAGTACTTAAAATGTACTAATAAAGACATACATTCTTACTGACATGTAATTTATTTTAACCCTTCTCATGTGATAGATTTATCTAAGAAGAGCATAGGAAAAATAAATGGAAATTGGTGTCGTTTTCTTTGATTCAATCATAGAGACATTTTAAAATAAAATGTATCCAGAAAAATATATGAAATGGTGAATTTAGCATAAAGTGCAAAATGGTTTAAGAAAAAAAAGATCCAGTGCCATAAATTGCAGTTTCTCCACCAGTTGGAGTCTGCGAATTGCTGCGTCAGGAACTGGTGGTAAACATCTGTGGGAATCATCACAAATCTGACAGAAAGAAGTTATTTAGTAGAAAAAAACACTGGCGTCAGACTAATCACTTTCAACTTATAGCTCAGCCGCTCACTAGCATTTGACCTGGCTAACTTAACTTTTCTTAGTCAGTTTCCTTGTCTAAAAATTGGAGACAAAGTAATGACCTCTTAAGGCCCTTGTGGGAAACCACTGAGAATACAAGTGCAAAGTACTAGCACCTACAGAGCTTGGTGCCTTGTGACCTTTTCCTTTATGGTCCCTGACTTCCTCAGGTCTTATGTTCTGACCTGCGAAATGACCATCTGGGGACACATCAAGAAAGATTTTGCTAGAACTAAAGGGGCTGGTGCTACTAACTGACCTTTGACTGATTATAAACTTCCAAATGTGAAACGACTTATACTTTAAAAACCCGATGCAAAATGTGTGATGGGTGAAAAGGAACTTGTTCCTGAAGTTGTTTCCATCAAAGAAAAGGGTGGCACCATTGATTCTTCCACCAAGGCCTTATCATCAAAGTCCCCAAGGGTCTTTACTTAATTGGGAAAGTGGCTGAATGTACAGGCTCAAAAAACAGTTGAAATAATCAAGAACGTTGGAATGACAGATACAGTTATTTGGAGCGTTCAAGAGCAAATGTTCTGGTCAAAAACCTTGGCTTCATGACTCTTTTGCCATCACATCTGATCCAAGGACTAGCAGTATTATTAATTCATTTGACTGTTTATCAGAACTATCAAAAAATCACAGTTGTACTGTTGGTTCAGGAAAGGGCTCCCTGTGGTCTTCTCCATAGTAGCTGTTCATTCCTCTGCTTCTCATCAATTTGAGTCTCTGTAGCACTTGACAGTTTGTGGAGGGTTTTCTTATTGGCAACCTCATTAGACACGCAGCACTGGTCTCATCAACTTCTCCTCAGTTCCTGATTCCCCTTCTTCTTTTATGGCAATTTCAGTACTCCTGTGAAGCTCTTTGTCATCCACTCCCTCACTTCCACCAATTGTTCTTGGCAGGTGACTCCAGAGTTTCTTGTTTGGACCACTTTACCATGCTTGATTGTCCTTTCTGTCTCCTAGACACCTTCACCCAGAGGTTTCCTCAAATTCCTCAGAGCCCAAGTGTTATCTCATTGTTATTCCTCTCAGCTTGTTCTTCCTGGTTAACATTACTTATTCTCCCAGCCATGCAGGCTCAAAGATTCCAGCTTCTCTTTTGCCTCCAAAATGTAAGCAGTTTCTACATTCTGTATAGTGGGCTTTTATAATGTGTTTTGAAGTGACTCATTTTAATTTCTATACTTTCTGCCTTATTAAGGCCCTCATTAACTTTCCCAGGGTCTACTTCTACGGCTTTCTAAAGACTCATCCAATTTCATTCCATCCTACATGCTCCTGCCCAAGATCAGCTCTCATAATGTTGCTCCTAAGGACTAAACTCTGACCTTTTTTCTTTACCTTGCCAAATTCCTAAGTAAGGGGACTGGAGAGATGGGCTTTTTACTAACTATCTAATGTGGCTTACTTTCCAACCTGACTCTGGCATAACACCACATAACAGATAAAGCTGTGTTTTGGGGACTCTGGCATAGTTTAAGACACAATTATTCTCTCTGAAGTCTGCCACCTATAGAGCTTTATCTCTATATCAAGAAACTTGACTCCTTTATCCTTCCTCAAGCTGCCCATTTCCTTTACTGCTTTCAAAATTCATTAGATAACTCTTGCTAACTAATTGACAGTCAGGAAATCTTTGAATCCACCTGTAACTTACAAGCCCCACCTAGAGATAACCCACCCTCTTGGACTAAACCAATGTAAACCCCATGTGTATTGATTTACGATTTCCTGTAACTTCTGTCCCCCTGAAATGTATATAACCAAGGTACAGTTCAACCACAATGGAGTCAGACAAATCACATTCTCAGGACCCGTTGGGGATGGGTGTCACAGTCCTAAGGTCACTCACATTTGGCTCAGAATAAACCATCTTAAATATTTCACAAATATCTTTTGTCAACACTTCCTTACTCCAAAATCTTTGTGACTCCTTATTGCTTCCGGATTGGAGTCCTAACTGCTCATCCCACATCTCTGCAGTATGGATCCATACTGCATAACTGAATAACATAGAAACTTTATATTCCAAACACCTTGAAAGTAACTTTTATCGAGTGAGCACTTACTGTCTTTACCACTGTGATGATCACTTAAGAGATATTGTCATTTAATCCTCACAACATACAATGGTAGTATTTTATCCATTTTAGAAGTAGGGAAACTGCCACTTGGAGAATTCAGGTAAATTACTGAAGTATTACTGTTAGTTAGTAGCATTCAGGGAATTTAAATGTGAATAGACTCTTTGCTTTCTTGCTTATTTGTCTTTATTCATGCATTTTCTTTCATTCTGCAATGTCCTTTTCTCATACACTTACATGTCAGAATCTTACTCATCTGCCAAGACACATGTCAAATGCCATTTTTTCCTTGAGGTCTCTCCCTATGTCCCCAGCTGGTGGTGCTTTGTCCTTCATCTGAGCAGCCACACACTAATACGTACCTGGCATTATTGATTGATGAGTTTGTCCAGTCTTATCCTCATCGCTGGGCTGTGGGTGCTGTGAGAATGACCATGTCTTAGTTATATATTTATCCCCTGCACTGAGTGCAAAGCCTGGAAAATCCTAGATGATCAGTGTTGAAATGAATTGTCGCACAAACAAGCAGATAACAACAGTAGCATTGTCAAAATAATGGCAAGAACTCCCTATGTTACAATCCCTGTGTCTTTCCTGAAAATCATGATATTTTATCTAGCAATTAAACAATTAAAAACGACACAGAAGAGTGTTTTACTAAAGGGCGACTTTTGATAGTCAGTACCTTGCTTGTGTGGTTTGTACATCTGAATGACATAGAAGTTTAGATAATCAGTGGGCACAGTTGCTGATCTATTGATTCTTCTTTGATAATGGAGGTAATTAACAGAATTAGCACCTAGTTTTTTTGTGTGTGCAAGAGAATTATGAAGTTATGAATTATGGCTCTTCTCTCGTCCATTTTGAACAAACCTGTACAGCTTGTATATACACTTGTACAGCTTTATTCCTAACAGTCAAAAGTACAAACAGCCAAATAGTCCATTAACTGATAACAAGAAACAAAAGGGGTCTATCCAGACAATGGGGTTTTATTCAGCAATAAAAAGGAATAAAATACTGATACACACTGCAACATAGATAAACCATGAAAACATTATGCTCAGGGAAGGAAAGAAACAAATTACAAAAAAATTACACACTGTATGATTTCATTTACATGAAATGTCCAGGAGAGGCAAATCCATAGACACAGAAGTTAACTTAGTGGCTATCTAGGCTTGAAGGAAAGAGGGATGGGGAAAATGGGGTGTGACTGCTAATGGTTTTGGGGTTTCTTTCTGGAGTGATTTAAAACATTTTAAAATTGACTATGGTGGTGGTTTCACAACTCTATGAACATACTAAAAGCCATTGAATTGTGCATTCTAAATGAGTAAATTATATGGTATGTGAATTATATCTCAATAAAGTTGCTATTTTAAAAAGCAGTCAAAATGATATCCAGGATTATTGTGAGATGAGGAGATATGTTACTCAAGAGTTACACAAGATGCTAGCAATTCTGTTGGAAAGAGGAAATTCAAGATTTAAAAAATTTTAAAGGTATGGGGTACAATTCAGGGTCAGGTACATTAGTGATAATCGTACAGGCAGAGATTCAGCACTTGAATAGACATCTATCAAACTTTATTCTTCTCAAAAACAGATAATAAGGAAGTAGACAAAATGAAAATTAAAGGTATTTTGTTTTTTTCTCAGTCCACTGGAACATTTTACTTTTATAAAAAATTAGGCCAGGCACAGTGGCTCAAGCCTGTAATCCCAGCACTTTGGGAGGCCGAGGTAAGAGGATTGCCTGAACCCAGGGGTTCAAGACTACCCTGGACAACTTGGTGAAACCTCATCTCTACAATGTATCAAAAAATTAACCAGGAGTGGTAGCGCGCACCTGTAGTTCCAGTTACTGGGAAGGCTGATGCGGAAGGATCACCTGAGCCCAGCAGTTTGATGCTAGGGTAGTCATGAGCGTCCCACTGCGCTCCAGCCTTGAGTGACAGAGTGAGACTCTGACTCAAGAAAAAAAAAATAGACTTTGTTTTAAATCCGCTGAGAAATACTTTTTTCAATTTTTTTATTCTTATATATATTAAAAAAAGCAAAAATGAATATTTTATCATTTGGACGATGGGGAACTTCTATTTTTAGCTCTGATATTAAATTTGAAAGGCAATTTGCATAAATGAGCACTTTTCCCAGTTTGATATATGTGTTTTAGCAGTTTTAAACTTATCTAACAGTGCTTAACAACTGAGCTGTACATGGAGACTATAAAACAAGCAGCTGTGGTGTTAATGACTATTATGCATCCCTGGCCAGCTGGGACTTGACAGAACATTGGACCACAGAAACCCTATAAGTGAATAACATGGGAAACAGTCTATAAATAGGAAGAATATCAGTTATTCGCCAAAACACACAGATTCTGGTGTGACCACACAGAAAGGAGTAGGAACGCTATCAAGATGTCTGACAAGCCGAATAAACCTTGGATACAAAGACAGCCATAAAGATATTATGTTCTCCTGAGCAGATGTTAGGGACGAGCTTTTCATTTGGATAATTTCCAGCTCTCCAGAAGGCGAAAACTGGGCCTAGGAATCCTGACTGCTTGTGAGTGGGATGTAGGGACTTTGGCCCTTGTGCTGGGCTTCCTGTTTTCTCTTAGAAGCCAACACGTAGGAATGGGGTTGGTGGTTCTGCTTTGCAAGGACCATCCACTTGCCTCGAGATCCTGGAAGAATCTAGGGAGACTGGAAAGCCCTCCTGGCCCATGTGCTCCCAGCAGGATAATTTTGTCCTACTGCCATTTCTGAGGATGTTGCATGTGGTCTTTTGAGTTTCTCCCCCACTGAAGTTCTCATCGTTTCCAAACATACTTCCTTCAATACTTCTGTCTTTTGGCACATACTATTCCTTTTAGTCAGAGATTCCCTCTTTTTTGTCTAGTAACCTCCTATTCATCCTTTCAAATTCACCTTTTCTGTGAGTCTCCCCTCCTCCCTCAGGCAGGATTAGTCATTCCCACCTCTGCACTCCTAAAGCCTACTCCATCATGGCCTTAAATTTTGTGTGATTCTCCCTTCTCAGGAGAGGAGTGTCTCAAATGCAAGAATTACATCTTTAAAAAAAAAAAAATCTCTATCACTTAGCATATCTGTCATATAGTAAGTTAATAAATGTGAATTTTACTAGATTGAGATCCCAATATGCAGTCTGAGAACATACAGATGAGTAAGCCAGATGCCTGGCCTCGAAGGAGCAATAAGAACGTATACTTGTGTATATATGTTAAGTAGGAGACCATTAAACTGAATAGACAAAGCCAAAGGACTGACTAACTCTAATGGGAGTAATCTAGGCATGCAGAGGAGAGCGATTTGTTTAAATGCTATGATGGGTGTACTCATTTGCCAGGACTGCCATAACACAGTACCACAGACGGATGACTTAAACAACAGAAATTAATTTCCCCACAATTCTGGAGGCCACATATGAGTTTAAGATTCAGGTGTTGTCAGGGTTCATGTCATTCTAAGGTCACTGTCCTAGGTTTGTGCTGTTTTCTTCCTGTTCTTGTCTTCACATGGTCTTCCCTTGGTCTCTGTGTGTCTGTGTCCTAATCTCCTCTTAACTAGGATACTAGTCCCATGGATTAGGGCCCACTCCCATTACCTCAATTAACCTTAGCTACCCCTGTAAAGGACCAGTCTCCAAACTTAGTCACATCCTGAGGTACTGAAGGTTAAGACTTCAATATATACATTTGGGGAGGAGGGGCGCATTTTAGGCCATAACGGTGGGTAACTACCTGCTTTGCCTGAAGTTAAGGTTTACCTCATACCTCAGTTCTGCACACTCGGTTACCATCCTTGAACTTGGTCTTCGGATCTAAGCAATGCTGACAGAGTCCCTTTAAGTACACACTGTTAGATGTAATTGGAACTGGCAAATGCAGAGCCTGAATGCTAACGCAGACTCCAGCTCTTCTCAATGCTGTACTTGATGGAGAGACCTACCCTGGGGGGCCTTTCCCAGAATGTCAAAAGGTTCACAGTCTTTGACTTTACAAACCACAGTCTGTGTGGGCTGCTTTTACACTACAAATGAGTATAACTTCACGTGCTCTGCCAGTATTTGCTGTCATTGCTCTTTGGTTAGCACTACCCTTAAAACTAGAATCATCTCCAGCTGAAGACATCATCCCCAGTGCTGGACCAAAAACTAGACCGATGGCAGCAGCACATCATTCAGGGAGTTCTGCCTCCAAGTGCAGATGTTCATTTCAAAATAAAAAAAGAATCATCATAATGTTATTAAACTGTTCAGAGTTGATTCTTCATGGCAAGAGCAAAGCTGGAGTAATTTCCCAAGACGGTTTAAGTTTGGGTTTGTGAGGTTGACATTCCAGAGATGTTCTTCCTCTTCCTCAGTTTAATATTTCTTTGAGTGAGGCTCTGGACTTGGATTCACATGGGGTTGCTACTCAGAATGGAACTTCCTATGCTCTACCTTGTGTTGACTGAATCAGAATCTCTGGGTGGACATAGGAATCTCACTTGTAATTCTTTGTTTCAGGTAATTGTCCAGCACACTAACATGTGTGAGCCACTGATTTAGTAACTCTGCCTGGAAGTGTAGGAGAGGCACCATCAAGTGTGTAATTCTGACTGGACTGTGGCCTCATGATATACTCATCCTTCCCACAGGTGTGGCTCCCAGAGACTCCCAGAGACTGAGACAGCCAGGAGGCCCAGTACCTAATAGGTACATCAACTCAGCTCCCATTCACACTTCAGGGATATGCCCACAACTCCATTTTATACTCCTCCGTATCCCCTTGTTCTTTGAAGTCATAATTTGGATCATTCCTCGTGGAAAAAAAAAAAAAGCCTAAAAGTGTTACAATCCTGGCATTACTCAATGTTGATGATGGTGTGCTTAGTAAGAAGGGAACTCTCACACCCAGCTGCTGGGCATGTAAACTGGTATGATCTTTTCCAGAGGACATTTTGGCACTCTGTAGTGAGAAACTATAAATTCTATTTCCAAAAATAAACCCCAGGGGAAAATGAGAGATTCTGTTACAGGTTTATATTAAAGAATATTGATCAGAGTCTTATTTTTCATAAAGATAAATGTTCAACAGATAGGCAATTTGTCAAATTCATGAAATTAAAATATTAGGTAGGCTGGGCTTGATGGCTCAACCTGTAGTCCCAGCACTTTGGGAGGCCAAAGCAAGTAGACTGCCTGAGCCTGCGAGTTCAAGGCCAACCCAGGCAACTTGGCGAGACCTCGTCTCTACAATAAATAAAAAATTAGCTGGGTGTGGTAGCGCGCACCTGAAGTTCTGGCTACTTGGAAGGCTGAGGTGGAAGACTCGCTGAAGCCCAGCATTGCTGGGGTGGCCCTGAGTGTGCCACTGCACTCCAGCCTGGGCAACAGAGTGAGACTTCACTTCAAAAAAAAAAAAAGGTATTAGGTAACATTTAAAATCCTGTTGTCAAAAATACTTAATAGGTGGAAAATACATTTTATTAAGTTTTATAAAAATGGGGTTGAAAATCTCTTTATACAATAATTCTAATTTTTTTAAAAAATTGTTTCTATCTGAAAAAATGTATACCTGGCCATTAAAAATGATTATTCTAATGTCAGAAATTTCCACAGTGACAGAAAAGCATAAGGATGACCTTTTCTCATCGCCCAAATCATCACTAAAATCACATTAATTCATTATTCAGCCAGTTTGAGTGAATAGAAATTTGAGTCTGGGGTGAGGTAGAAGTGGATCATTAGAAACTAAAACTCTGAGTTTTTTTAAATGAGTAACTCTCATTTTTTTAAAAAAAATCACCTGAAAAACTGGTTAAAATGCAGATCCTTGTCCCCACTTCTGGAAATTTCGATTTAAGAGATGGGGCATAATAATCTTATTTTCATAAGCCCCTGTGAGTAATTTCACTGTAGGTGGCCTTAGAGTAGCAATTCCTGGGGGAAGTACAGCCTGAGAGAGAATCCAGGGGAGATCTAGGGAAGCAAAGGGCTCTGGGAAGCCAGGGTGAGGGGCAAAGAGGTGTCAATTTAAAAATCTTTATTTTCTGTATTGACCTTTACTAGGACTATTTGAACAGTATTGCCTGAAAGCCTTTCATAGGCTAAATTTGAAGACATGTCTATTAATTTGAACATGAATTCCAATGGAAATGATGTTTCAAGTTTTAAACAACTAACTCCTATCTGAACTTTTGAAGTTCAGCATGTTCCTGTACTGGTGACTATCTGCTATTGGTCACAATACCGCACGGCTCCCAGCTAGAACACAAGAAACCACTCTAGCCCTGATGTAGCTGACTCTATTTGGAGTCCTTCCATTTTCACATGGCTTTAGTTCATTTATTAAAATAGAAAACAATGATAAACCTATTTTTGAGAAAAGAGGGCAGATGTGTGCTGTTAAATACTGGATTACATTCAATCTCAAACTAAAAAGTTACATGAGATTTGAACTTCTACTTCTTTTCATAAAGTGCTTTGGATTCTTGCCTTCTTTGAAAGGGATGGTGTGAGAAATAGGAGCTGTATCTCAGGAGTTCTGGTCAGCCTCTTTAGATTTAGTTCTGAATTTGGAATAGTCTCTTAAATGTTATACATTTCAAATTCAATAAATCTAAAGAACAAATTACTGTACAAGCCTGATTTGACAGGCATGAAGTAGAAAATAATGAAAATTACTAGTGTTGAATATGTACACAAATGTGCCACTGTACATTTAAAACTTGGTGATGATAATAAGTTATTTAAAGGAAAGTTCAAGTGTGATTGGAACCAGGTCCGGAAAAGTTGTCAACAGAAGATGAATTTTGAGATGGCCATTACTTCTAAATCTGTCCCTTGATTGGGTACAACTTGTTGGGCAGTGTGACTCCCTATGTACCATTGTCTCCTTTCTCACATTTTAATTAATTTACAAAAGAAATTAGTTTGAAACCTAAAATTAAAGGCTCCAAGAGCTAGGCTGGACGATCACAATTTGGTCTGAGACTGAGGGTACTTGAACTAGATTACTGATATTTCAGGTTGCTCTTTAATAACAAATGGAGGCCGGGCTCGGTGGCTCAGCCTGTAATCCCAGCACTTTGGGAGGCCGAGACGAGTGGATTGCCTGAACCCGAGGTTCGGGTCCAGAACCCGGACAACTTGGCGAGACCTCATCTCTACAATAAATAAAAAATTAGCCAGGCGAGGTAGCTAGTACCTGTAGTTCTGGCTACTTGGAAGGCTGAGGCAAAAGGATAGCCAGCACCCGGCAGGTCGACGCTGGAGTGGCTGTGAGTGTGCCACTGCATTCCAGCCTGGGTGACAGAGTGAGATTCCAACTAAAAAAAGAGTCTTTTTGCTTAAGCAGAAATGGAGTCCTGGTGCCTCATTTGCCTGACTCATCAGCCCCATGAAGACCCCAGATTATATATTTGCATATGTTTTATTTGAAAGATGCCAAACTCTGTACAATATTTAAAATGGTTCATTCTGGGCCAAATGTGAGTGAATAGACCCAGGACACATCCCCAAGAAGTCTTGAGAGTGTGCGTCATGGGTGGTTTGGTTATATACATTTTAGAGAGGCAGAAGTTACAAAATCGACCACAAGTCAATACATGTGAGATTTACATTGGTTCAGCTCAGGAAGGCAGGGTACCTCCAAGCAAGGGCCCACAGGTAGATAGGTTGGAGGCTATAGGTGAAGTCAAAGATTTTCTGACGATAATTAGCTAGAGTTACCTAAGGAATTTTGAAAGCAGTAAAGGAAATGTACAGCTTGAGGAACGATAAGAAAGCCACGTTTCTTGATATGAAGAAAGCTTTGTGGGTGGTGGCAGACTTTAGAGAGAACAGGTAAGTGTCTTAAAAGGTGCCCAGAGTCCCCAAAACACTGCTTTCCAGAGCTGTAAAATATAAAATCAAATACTCTGATTTTCATTTTTTATATTTTATGTGATGTTATGCCAGAGCCAGACTGAAAGGTAAACCACATTAAATAATTAATTTAAAAAGCCTGTCTTTTCAGACCCCTTAGGAATTTTACAAAGTAAAGAAAAAATGTCAGTCAGGGTTTAGTCCTCAGGATTTTCACGTGCAAGCAACAGAATCTGATTTGGGCCAGTTTTCAGAATTACTGGGGAAGCTAAAGAATTAAGCTTCAGAAAGGAAACCAGAATCAATGAAGTCCCTCGGTTCTGGGAAATGGGAACTAAAAGGGCAATTTCTTTGGGGATTGTCATCAGAACCAAATGTGGTGTTCTTCAGCACTGATTGCATTGCTTGGGTCACCTGTCTGTCCCTTGATCTGGAGGTCTGGGACTTTTTGATCCACCATCTGGTAGGGGAAGGGGGATGGTTAGCAGAAAAGCAGGAAGTGGAAGTTGGGAGACTAAATCAACATGTGTCCACTACATTGTTTTTGAGGTCCCTTTCAAGCCCAGGATTTGAAGACTGTTCCATTATTCTACTGTTTTATTAGTAGAGAATTCCCATTGGAGAACCAAAGCAATGCCTGGGCCCCAGAAAACTAGCTACAAGCTCTGTTTTCATTTAAGAAAACCTGGAGAATAGCAGCATAAACATAGAAAAAAAAACTTAGGGGGATAATGGCGATGTCTTTTATGGTTCTTTTTAGTTGAATATTTGCTAAGAGCCCAGAGTCTTTAGTCAGATCATGGTTGACTTTTGTGTGACCTTGGTTAAATTTCTTGATTTTTCTAAGCCTCAGTGTCCTCATCTGTAAAATGTGAGCAAAAGCAGTTCATTTGGGGTTTTATTGGGTTGTTGAATGGGAAATGCTTGGCTTTGATAAATGGTAGTTATTATTATTTTTCTAAAAGGAATTAATTCCCTCTCAAATGTTAATCATGGAAATTTATATGGACATATTTTAATGAGTTCATTTTCATAAATTCATTGAAGTGAGCCGGGCTGGGTGGCTCAGCCTGTAATCCTGCGCCTTTGGGAGGCTGAGGTGAGTGGATTGCCTGAGCCCGCGGGTTCGAGACCCGCCTGGGCAGCGAGACCTCATCTCTACAATAAATCAAAAATCAGCCGGGCGTGGTAGCACGCGCCTGTAATTCCAGCTACTCGGAAGACTGAGGTGGAAGGATCGCCAGAGCCCAGTGGGTCAAGGCTGCGGTGGCCGGGAGCGGCCACTGCACTCCAGTCTGGGCGACGGAGTGAAACTCCAACTCAAAAAAAAATAAATTCATTGAAGCTTAGAGACATGTCAGACAGATAAATATTCTTGGATTCTCAACAACCACACGCAGGAGACTAACAAGATGAATGGTGGAATTTCAATGAAACTACAGATTTGTGCTCCCTCAACCCAAAGACATGTCATAGCGACTGGTATTTATATTTAACAGCAACTAGGACAGTATTATAGAAAGAGCATTACAAATGCTCACTCAGAAGACTTACCCTGGCTTTTTCTGAAAAGGTTTCCTCCCTAGTGACTTCCACATAATGGCATAGAATACCATATTGCTGTAAAATTTTGATTATATAACCAATCCTCTGTCCTTTGACAAACTGGATTGGTTGCTATGACTCTCTGGTACATCATTGTGATGACTAAAGTACAAATGAGTTTCAGGCCAAAAATGTGTACTGGAAATTATGAAACCACATGCTCCCGGAAGCAACTCACTAAAAAAGGATTTTAAAACAAAAAGTGACTGAAGTCTGGGGAGAGAATTCCACTCACTTAGTTCATCATAAACACTTTATTAGAAGTGGGAAATGGGGAGAGGAACTGTTTCTACTGCAGATTTACAAATTGCCCTGGTGTGACCAGAATTATATCTGGGGGGGAGATTCCTGCCCCTCTGGTGACAGAATACACTTCCTTCCTGTTGAGATTGTAAGTTGGAAAGTTTATGCTTTCCTACCAGAAACAAATGCCTATGTTCAGAAACTCAGAGTCAACCCTTCAGAATTCTCCCACCTTACTATTTCTAAAACCAGTGACCCAAAAGCATTTATTGAATACCTACCATTACTGACTACCTCATTCATTGCCATGCTGCCTGCTTGAGCTCTCAGAAGAGAAGGATGATTCCAACACGCATAGACTGTATACGTGGTGAGACAAGATGTAAGCACATAAAATACTAAGGCCAAGTAGAAGTCAGTTTGAAATGAAAACTCATTCCTATGGCTCGCAGGCCTGCTAGGGCTGGATAGCTGGCAAAACCCCTTGCTCAGCTGGAGGAGATTTCAATCAGCGAGCTTATCTGCACCTAAAGCAGACCATGTTTGTCAGCAGGCCGTGTTTGAAGGAACAGACAATTTGTTGAAGTCACTTCGGATGCAGGAAATCCTGTGTTTACAACCTAGGAAATACTACATAAAAATTTGGATTTTTTTTCTCCTCATAATGTTCTTTCAAATTGAAACTTGGCAACGGGAGTCAGTGCTGATAAGAATGCTGCTCAGGAAATGACAGCACAGTGACAGCAGATCATACACAATAGGCCTGCCTTCTTTGTTTTCACTCTGATTCTCAAAGTTAGTTGATAGAATTGCTTCATTCAGGGAGTCCCAACACTCACAGGTCCATCCTCAGCCCATGTCTCCAGCACTAGTGATTTTGGGAAGGCACTGACATCTCCCTGGAAATGTCTAAAAGACATAAGAAAAAAATGCCTTGACAATACTGAACTCATCTGTAAAGAATTACAGGATAATGTGAAGAAGAACAGTAACACTCAATCTAACTGAATCAAATAAATGGGCATGAAGTAGTCCCTTTCTAAAGTCACCAGCCTAAACACTAAGGTCTATGGTAGTGATTAAAAAGCTTCCTCTAGGCTAGGCAGGTGGCTCATACCTGTAATTCCAGTACTTTGGGAGACCAAAGCAAGAGGATCACTTGAGCCCAGGAGTTTGAGACCAGCCTAGGCAACATTTGAGTTCTCATCTCTACAAAATAAAAATAAAAGAATTAGCTAGGCATGGTGGCATGTGCCTGTAGTCCCAGCTACTTGGAAGACTGAGGTGGAGGGATCACCTGAACATGGAAGTCAAGGCTGTGGTGAGCCCTGATCATGCCACTGTACTCCAGCCTGGGAGAAAGAATTAGAGTCTGACTCAGAAAATATATAAATGCAAATTTAAAAAATAATAAAAAGCTTCTTCTAGTCAAAAGATCAGGGACTGTGGACAAAATCTGACTGACATTAAACAGCATGACTAAAGATGTGCAACAGTGTATCTAAAGGAAAAAGACATCAAGAGAAGATATTGATAGAGCACCTACAGGGATGAGCAGATGTAAAGCTTCACCAGAATATATCCAGCGCTGTCCAAGGATCAAAGGACTTTCAGTATTATATTCCCACTGGTAAGGTGCTTACTAGAGAAGGCAAGGATTCCTTCACTAGGTTAATTTAGCTGTGAGAAATTTCTTTAGATTACTTATATTTGCTTTCCTTCCTTTTACTGTTTTCTAATGTTTTAGTTCATTTTTAGTCATTTTTCTTTTTAAGAAATGAAGGCACTGACAAAGATATCTTTGCCTCTGAGTACAGTTTTGATTATATATGTAATGGCTATAGTTTTATATGCAGTAATCTTTTATTTTTATTTTTATTTCCCAGTAGGGGAGTCTCACTCTGTCACCTAGGCTGGAGTGCAGTGGCACAATCATGGCTCCCTGCAGCCTCAACCTCCTGGCTCAGGCAATCCTTCCACCTTAGTCTCCTGAGTAGCTGGGACTACAGGTGCATTCCATCCTGTCCAGCTGTGTTTTAAAATTTTTGTAGAGACAGGGTCTCTACAAAATGTTGCCCAGGCTGGTCTTGAACTACTGGGCTCAAGCAATCCTCTTGCCTCGACCTCCCAAAGTGCTGGGATTACAGGTGTGAGCCACTGTGCCCGGCCAGCTGGAATCTTATATGTATTATTTCATAAGTTAGAATTGCCAGATTTAACAATTCTGTCAATTCTCCAGTTAAATTCAAATTTCAGATAAATGTTTAGTCTAAGTATGTCCCAAATATTCATGAGGTGTAATTAGATTAAAACATTAGTAATGGTTTATCTGATTCAGATTTAACTGTGCTTCTATATTTTATCTGGCAATGCTATAAAAATAGATCTTAGATGTAGTTTTGGCTAACTTTTGACCCAATATTTTTTGAAGGAATTTTTTTCCAATTGATTGTGATATTCTGTTTAAGTTTTTCTTTTTAAATTCTGTGTGTGTGTGTGTGTGTGTGTGTGTGAGAGAGAGAGAGAGGGAGAACTTTAGGAATAACCACAGGTGAGTGATCTCCACTGGGATGACTTTTTGCCACCAGGAAACACTTGGAAATATTTGGAGACATTTTTGGTCATCATAACTTGGAGGTAGGGGCATTAATTATATCGGCATTTAATTGGTAGAGGCCAGTGATGCTGCTAAACATCATACCACGTACAAAGAATTATCCCACAACAAATAATTATTTGGCACAAAATATAATAGTTGCTGTTGGATATGAGCCTGACATAAGCAAGAGGGGGTTATCTTTTCAAATACATCTTTGTTTAAAGAGATCTGCTAAATCAACCTCATCAACTGTGCTATTCATCTCCTCTCTACTTTTTTTCATCTTTGACCTATAAAAGAAAGAGAATTACATATTGAAGTCATTCATTCAATTTAACAAACCTTTACTGAGATCTCCCAGTATGCCAGACCTTGTTCTGAGTACTGGGAATACTCAGTAAATTAAACAAAGAATTCTCATTTCATGAAGCTTATATTCTAAGACAGAGGATCAGGAGACTTAATAAACAAACCACCTGCAAAATATGTGATGATAAGTGATGATGCCTAAGCAGACAAATAGAGCAGATAATAGGGATGAGTTCTGGGATGGGCCTGAATTGTCATTGTAAATCAGGCAGTGGGGAGGTCATTACTGAAAATCTTCCATTCGTACAAAGCCCCGGAGGAGACTACAGAGAAAGTGACAGGATATCAACGAGAAGAGTGTTTCAGGCAAAAGAAACAGAAGTGCAAAAACTCTGATGTGGTTTCGTGCTTGGCGTATTCAAGGAAGAAGAGGAAATCAGTGTGGCTGGAGCAAAGGGAGGAAGAGGGAAAGTGGTGGGGATGGGGTCAGAGGGGGTGCTGCTGCGCTGGTGTGTTCTGCTCAGTTAGGATGGAGGAGGTCATAACTTGGAAGTGAAATGGGAAGCCTCTGGAGACTTTAGGCAGAGGAATGTAATTTTACATGTATCTTGAGAGCATCTCTTTGGCTATTGTGTTGAGAATAGCCCCTGGTGGGGAGCAGGGAGGCAAGGCTGAAGCAGAGGGACGTGTTAGGAGGCCACTGCTGTGATCCAGGAGAGAGATGATACTTTGATCAGGGTGGTAACCATGGAGATTGAGAACCGATCAAACCCTGGATGTATTTTGTAGATAGAATCAGCAAAATTTGCTATAAAAATAGGTACGGGTTGTATGTGTGAAAAAAGGAGCCAGTGATGACCCCAAGGTTCTTGACCAAAGGAACTAGAAAGAGGCTATCATTTGAAATACCATAGACTAGAGTAGGAGCAAGTTTATGGCAGATCAGTTCATTTTTCAACGTGTTGGACTTGAGACATCTACTAGACTTTCAAAGGGAGAAATTGAGTAGGAAGTTGGATATATAAATCTGGAGGCCTGGACTAGGTATGTAAATATGTGAGTTGTAAGTATACATGAGTTTTTAAATCTCATATGTATAGTTTCTAACTTTAAGGCTATTATGAAAACTTCAAATCATAAAAATTTGAATCTCCATTTTTCTAATTTTGAAATAAAAATTTAGCATATCCCTCAACTATGACCTATAAAAGATTGAGAAATTTTCCTGCATTTACTTCCCTAGTTATTCATTGCAAGTCTTTATACCTGTATTTATCTCTTTCAGAATCCTTAAATCTTATTAATCTTTTGGTTGACTGGAGTATATGTTTAAGAAATTTTGGGGGAAGAATATATGAAAAATACTGGAGTCTCTAAGAGGATCACCAATACATGGCATTTCTCTTTCCCTCTTCCCTGTCGGTTTTTGTACAAATTAAAGAAAAACAGATGGGAGATGTTATGGACTATGTGTCCTCCCAAATTCATATGTGGAAGCCCTAACCCCCAATATGGCTATGTTTGAAGAGAGGAACTTTGGGGGAGGTAATTAAGTTTAACTGAGGTCTAAAACTGTATCCCTAATCGAATAGGGGCTGGTATCTTTATAAGAGGAGACACCGGAGCTCATTCTCTCTCGTTCTCTGTCTCGTTCTCTCTCTGTAGAGAAGATCAGGTGAGAACACAGCAAAAAGATGGTTGTCTGTGAGGCAGGAAGAGAGACCTCACTAGATACCAACCCTGACAGCACCTTAATCTTGGATTTTAACTTCCAGAACTGTGAGAAAGCAAACTTCTGTTGTTTAAGTCATCTGGTCCATGATATTTTGTTACGGCAGTCAAGCAGACTAATAGAGGTGTTTTTAAAAGCACTTTTATGTTGATAGAAGCCCAGTTGGAGGGTGTAGCTTAAAATGAGAACAACCAAGCCAGCTAACTGTGCCCTAGGAAAAAAGCAGTCCACCTTGTGCAAGGGGTCATGGCCTCACGGCAGGCCACTCCATGTGGCAGAGCCCCCTCTGGGCATCTTGTTCTCAGAGAAAAAGGACATTATGCGCCTAGTGTGTCCTGTTATTATTCTGAAAGTTATTGTTTCCTAGGGCAGGGCGAGCAAATGGGTTGGGAAAAGCTAGAAGAAAGCTCAACCTCACAGAACCCTGGAGAGGGGAAAGAATTCTTCTTGTAAAAAAAGCATACGCTTTCTGAGGTCTTGTGTGCGTGTTATAGAGCACAAAGTCAATGTGGTTTGGTGTTTTCTGGTGGTCTCCAGCTTCTTTTCTTCCTAAGAGAAGAAAACTGGGAAGAGAGCTGGCAGAGTGTTTAAAATTCCTTTGGGGCATAACAGTTTAGAGATGTACCTGTAAAGGGTTAGGTACTGAGGGGCATGATATTGGTTTGAATAGTTAGTTACTAGAGCTAGATACTGAGATATAAAGGCCCCTTAGAGCCCACTTTCCTTCAGTTGGCATTCAAATTCTCTTGTCAGCTAAGTCTCTTCCTTTTTTCCCTCCCCTCTCTCCTCTCCCTGAGTCATTCATTTTCTCTCCCTTCCATTTAGTCTTCCTTCTCTCCTCTCCCTCATCGCTCTCTCTCTTCCCACTCCTCTTCCCTCTCTGCTGGAGCCACTCTTCTATAAATGTCTTGTAACAGTTAAAAAAAAAAATCAAGAGACAGTTTAGGGGCTTTGCTGCCCCACCCCTCAATCCTTGTCGATTCTTATAAGCCACCTGAAATCCTACACATTTTAAGTAAAATTCATGTGTTTGCTCTTCATTTGTTCATACATGCTTTCATTCATTCATTTCACACATATGTGCTGAGGACCAACAATTAGTGGGTACTTTTTCCAAATACTGAACATTCCATTGAACTAGATAGGTAACAACCCCTGCCCTTGTGGATCTCATATTCTAGTGTGGGATGGAGGAGATAATACACAATGTGTATAAGTACCGGGGGTGATAAAACAATATATACACATTTTAAGAGCTGCTATCTATGTATTACTTTTAGTTTGCAGTAATCAGAAGTGTCTGGATGCTGTTGGTAACCACTTTGAGCACCTCTTGTAACTGCAGAAGTCAAATGTGACTTATATTCATCTTTGTTATTGGTATATATTGAGTAATACAATTTTAATACAGTTTGTTCCTTTCTTAAAATGTGTATACATTTTTTGGCAACCTTTCCAGATTATATTTGTGTGTTAGAAAGTGTTATAGCCAAATAGAGCTGGACAAGAGAGATTGGGATTGTCGGGGAACTTTAAGTACAGCGGTCAGAGCAGGGTAGGCCTCACTGAGAAAGGAACATTTGAATCAAGACCTGAAGGAGGTAAAGGAGAGAGTCACATGGATTCCAAGGGAAGAGCATTATAGCCTGAGGGAATAGCCAGTGTGGAGGCTTTTGGGTACACATGTTCTAGAGACAGCAAGAAGGCCACGTGGTGGGCATTGACTGAGCAGAAAAGATTCAGAGATGACTTGAGAGAGGCATGGAGCAGGGGGCTAGCTCCTATAGGATCTTGTAAAGCCTTTGGCTTTTACTCCAGTTGAAATGGGGACCATTGATTGCTGAATTAACATGTCCTACAGACAAATCTTGTAAGCATGGTAACAATTTCCTTCTCTCTCTCTCTGTCCTCCCCCCAACCCCCCACACCCACCTGTCTCCCTCCTCTCTTGCAACCAGATTGCCACTTCTGAGTCTCCCTAAATCTAAATAATGAAGGCATCTCTCCTTGAAGTTGAGTCAGACTTCATGAAATACTAGAGATGTGTGCAGGAATTTTTGGTAAACACAATTCAATCTGTTTGCTGATTTTTTTCTTTAATTTTACATTTGACACTAAAATGTTTCATCAAAATATCTAGTCTTATCTCTTTTTATTAATTTTTATTAATCTTTTAACTCGGACATATTTCTTTTATTCACAGACTTCGGTCTTTTTGACTCTCTGGTAGGAAGAATAATGGCCTCTAAAGATAACCATGCTCTAATCCCTGGAATCTGTTAGGGCAAAAGGGACTTTGCAGTTGTGATTAAGATTATGACTTTGAGGTGGGGAGATTTTCATGGATTATCAAATGGGTCCCATCTAACAACTTGTATCCCTAAAAGTAGAGAATCTTCCTGACTGTGGTCAGAGAGAGATTCGACAATGGCCTTAAGGCAATGTGAGAAGGGCTCAAACTACCACAGGTGGCTTTGAAATGGAGAAAGGGGGTCATAAGCTGAAGAATAGGTGGACTTGGATAGCTGGAAAAGGCAAGGAAACAGATTATTCTCCATAGCCTGCAGAAAAAATGCAGCCTGGCTCACAAAATGGTTGTAGCCCCATGAGACCCACATCAGATTTCTGGCCTTCAGAACTCTAAGATAATAAATTTGTGTTATTTAAATCACTACTTTTGTACAGCAGCAATAGGAAAATAATATAGATTCCATTTTTCATATCTCTGTTATAACAGATCTTTATACAAGATCCAATAAAAAATTCTAGTAAACTTTTTGTATAGCTAGACAAGTTGATCCTGAAGTCTTTGTGGAAAATTAAACACAAGAATAACCAGGAATACAGTGAAGAGAGGAGATTGCCAGATATTAAACATACTACAAAGCTTCTATAAGTACAGCAGCATGGTACTGCAACATAGATAGATCAATGGAATAGAGCAGAAAATCCAAAAATAGGGCTAACTACACATAAAAGTCTAGTCTATGATAAAAGATGTCTCTCTCAAATCACTGGGATGGAAGTCATCTTTTTATTAAACAGTGTTAAACAAGTTGAACTTAGACACATCCCATTCACCTTATGCAAGAATAAACTCCAATGAATCATGTATCTAAATTTGAAAAATAAAAGTATACAATAACTAGAAGACAACATTGGTGAATTTCTATTTAACCTTAGTAGGAAGAATGGCTTTCCAAGCACCACCCCAAATCTAGAGGTGATAAAGGAAAAGATTGATAAACCTGACTACTCAAAACCACCAAACTTTTACATGAGATAAAACAACCTAAACAAAGTCAAAAGGCAACTAAAAAACTGGCAGAAAATCTTCACAACATATATTAAAGGCAAAAGGGCTATTATCTCATTTACAAAATTCTTAAAATTCAGGAAAAAATAATACCAAAAAGCCTATAGAAAAGTGGGCAACAGATATGAAGAAATAATTTTTTAAAGAGGTGTAAGAATAGTCCTTATAGAGATATAAAAATGATCCTTGACTGTCTTATAAAAAGACATACTCAACTCACTTATAAAAAAGAGACGTGCAAATTAAAACTACATTGAGATATGCTGCACCCATCAAATTGACAAAAAATTCACAAGGCTATGAAGAAATATACATACTTATATATTGCCAATAGGAATGTGAAATGGTATAATATCTATGAAGGGAATTTAGCAATATTTAACAAGATGACCTATGCATGCATCTAATCGTCAAACTAGTTCTCCCACCTCTAGAAATTTATAGTGGAAATATACCTTCACCTATAATAAATGGATATGCACAAGGTTATTCCTGGCAAAGTTTTATGTAACTGGAAAATATTGAAGACTAGGTGAATAAACACTGGTATTTACATATAATGAAGTATTATGCAACTGTAAAAAGAATCAGAATGAAAATCTTTATGACAATATGGACTGATTTACAGTAGATATTATTAAATGCAAAATATTCACTGCAAAAGAACATGTGAGATGCTACCTTTTTGTGCAAAAAACAAAAATAAGTAAGCACACACCCACATACATATCTGCTTATCACTATTATTACACGAGAAACAGGGGAAGAATAAACCAGAAAACACTGAAGTTTGACACTCACAAAGTAGAGTAGGGGTACGATAATGGAGTGGAAGGGAAACAAGAAGGGATGACAGCTCTTTGAGTAACCTTTTCATATAGTTTGACTCTGAAAGAATAGTCAGGTACTGCATAATGATGTTTTAGCCAATTATGGACCACATACACAATGATGATCCCATAAGACTATAACAGAATTGAGAAACTCCTATCACCTAGTGACATTGTAACTGTTGTAACATTGTGGAACAATTACTTTATTTTTAAAAATAAATTGAACATAGCCTAGAAGTACAGTGTTTATAAAGTCTGCAGTGGTGTACAGTCATGTCCTAGGTCTTCACGCTCATTCACAACTCATTCACTGATTCACCCAGAGCAACTTCCAGCCCTGCAAGCTCTATTCATGGTCAGTGCCTTATTCGGGTGCATCAATTATCTTTCATACCATATTTTTACTGTATCTTTTCTATGTTTAGGTACACAAATACTTACCACTGTGCTGCAATTAGCTACAGTATTCAGGACAGTAACATGTTGTACTCATTTGTAGCCTAGGATCAATAGGCTATCCCATATAGTTGAGGTGTGTAGTAGGCTGTATCATCAAGATTTGTGTAAGTACACTCTATGATGTTCACACAACAATGAAATCACCTAATGATGCATTTCTCAGAATATCCTTGTCCTTAAGGGACACATGACTGTGTGTTACTAGCCTACATATTTTTAAAAAATCAAAGTAAATCAATATGAACAAAAAGGAGGAAAAAATCTAACTAAAACTGAAAGAAAATGGAGACAAATGAATCGAAGTATATTTCATGTGGTTACTATAACCACTCTGAAGAAGAAGAACAAAGAAAGAACCAGTTCAAGTCATTTATGAACACGGTTCTAAATTATGTAATCCTTTTTCTGGAACAGAGTGGGATGTGGGAGGGGAAGTAGAAGGGTAAAGAAATACGAACAGATTCTGAACTTTTTTTAGTAGGTTAGTTTTTAGAAGTGTTACACAAGAAGCAATTTCGAAACTCTTTTAAATTAATACAGAACTGAACAAATGAGTACATGTGTTGACACATTAGGAGTTAGGGTTTTCACTGCAAAAGAAGGTATGTACAAATGTGAAATGGGGAGAGGAAAGGGAGAATACTACAGGGGTGGTGTAGAATTTGAAGTCTTGGTGTGAATTCATTGCTTCTAAAGCATGTACGTATATGTACATTTCCATGTACATATATATGTATGTGTATAGGTGTGGTATGTGTTATCTACTTGTATACATTTCCTCTCTCTGTGGAAAGGGTCAGAAGCAAAGCTAACATTGGTCTCTAAATACCACTCCCTGCTAAACAGTATCAGAATTTCTTGGAGACATGGCAGACTCCATGCCATGACATGGCATGGCAGGGTAGGTATAAGGTAAATCTGGAACATTTTATCATGCTAGACAGTTAGGAAATGTTTTTTTAAAAGATGGAGAAATGTTACAAGGACACAGAAACAAGCTTGAGAGGGCTCCTCCTGGTCAAATCTGGAACCATCTGGGCATAAACATAATTAAGTACAGTAACGGATTATGAACCACTGGGGAGGGGGGAATGGGAATTCATGAGTCCATAGTGATACAGGTAACTTGATCAATGAAAGAGGTGAGAATTCTCTTACTTACTGTAGAATACTGAGGACCAACTGGTGCTTGGGGAGAGAGTGAGTGTTTGAGTCAAACAATCATCACTTGTGACCATCAGAGTAAAGATTGGTTCAGACAAGAATTATCAACAGATGCCAAATCTAGGGAAAATTTTAGTTGAGGAGCAGACCACTTAATAATTGCAAGAGAGAAAAAGCATCCTGAAATTATACAGAGAAGAAATTGGGCAAGACATTGGCTAAGGCATCAAAATGTATATCACCTCTGAGAGATAGATAAACATTGTAAGTCTCTGGGTGGGATACCCTGATATCACATGTGCATATTCCTGCTGAGAATATATAACTGCAATCTAGTAAAAAAACAAAACAAATCTAGTCAAACAAACACAAAACAATAAAAATTCGAGTTAAAAAAAGGTGCAAGGGGAGATTTATATTCCTTGACTCATGGCTCCCTTGTCATCTTCAAAGACAGCAGTCACATGACTCTGACCTCTACTCCCATTTTGTTCTGACTCTGACTTTCCCTCTATTTCATATAAGGCCCCTGGGCCCTCCTGACGAATCCAGTCTAATCCATCTTCCTGTTTCAAGAACTACAGCTGCAAAGTCCCCTTTGCCATGTGAGGTAATATACTCACAGATTCTGGGAATTAGAACATGAGCATTTTGGGGGGCATCATTCTTGCCTACCATAGGACTATGTTTCAAAAATGTCAATATAATAAAAGGCAAAGAAAGGCTAGACCGTGTAAAAGGCTAAAGAAATATGACAACTAAATGCAATCTAATCTGATTTTGATTAGATCTTTTTCTGGAGCAGGGGAACTGCCGAAAGGACATTCATTATTACATCAACTGACAAAACTGGAACATGGGTGGTATGATTAGATAAAAGTATCAATATAAATGTATGAAGTTGGTGCGTGTGTTGAAGTTATATAAAAGTATGTCTTTATTCCTAGGAAATGCACACCGCTGTAGTAGGACTTAAGTGCCGTGATGTATATCACTTACTCTCAAATGGTTCAGAAAAAAATGTTTGTGTACCTGAACAAAGAAAGAGCTTAAGAACAAATGATGAAGTAAATGGGGTAAAATGTTAACAATAAGTGAATCTAGGTAAAAGAGATATTCCTTGTGCTATTTTTATTTTTGAAACTTTTTGTAAGTTTAAAATTTTCAAATAAAAAATTGTTTTTTAAAGAAATCATCAATTCAAACTGCCATGTGGTCCTGAACTTCAGACAGCATCCTTGATGTGATGGGTGGTCACCCAATCTTTGAGCTTCCAGTCTAGAGGTGTGACCGCCTCTAAGTGCTCTATGAAGGGAATGCTCTGTGAAAGGACAGACCGAGAATGGGAAGCCATTTTTCGTCTTGTTCTTAAACCCTGACACAATGATGGGAAAGCAGAGGCTATGTCCTGAAGAAATGCGTTTTTTTAATCTTTTTCCTAAACCCTGACACAATGATGAGAAAGTAGAGGCTATGTTTTGAAGAATGCATACTTTTTATT
Organism: Carlito syrichta; assembly: GCF_000164805.1. Lineage (NCBI taxonomy): Eukaryota > Metazoa > Chordata > Mammalia > Primates > Tarsiidae > Carlito > Carlito syrichta. The sequence continues at coordinate 628,018 of NW_007253954.1, forward strand.
TATTTATTTTTATTTTTTTAGTTGGAGTCTCACTCTGTCACTCAGTCTGGAGTGCAGTGGCCGCTCCTGGCCACTGCAGCCTCGACTTGCTGGGCTCAGGTGATCCTTCCACCTCAGCCTTCCAAGTAGCTGGAACTACAGGCGCGCGCTACCATGCCGGCTAATTTTTGATTTATTGCAGAGATGAGGTCTCGCCAAGTTGCCCAGGCAGGTCTTGAACCCTCGGGCTCAGACAATCCACTCACTTCAGCCTCCCAAAGCACGGGATTACAGGCTGAGCCACTGAGCCTGGCTCAAGAAATGCATACTTTAGGTAAAGATTAAGTTTGCTGACTATCTTTTCAGAAATCCAGACATCCTGGTGCCAGGTATCAAAGGTATCTCATAGCTTGCCTAGAGTAAAAGGGAGTTTACAAGGCTTAAGACATCACACATTAGGCAAAAGTCATGCAAATCACAAAACTTGTGGTTACAAAAGTTATGCAGATCATAGGGCTGCCCTTTGGGAATGCATAGGAAATAAGGAAAATGCACCCTCCATTAGCTCTAAGGAATGTCATACAGGAATGTAAAGGAGCACTGGGATCCTTATCACGCCCTTCTCAAGAGGTTGTGATAATGTGGGTGGACATTAGTGGGGCTCTGTGTCACAGGGTCTCCAAGACAGATGGTCAATAAGGAAGTCACGGCAGTCACGCCTGCCTGATTGCAACACCTCCAAGGAAAAGGATTAAAGTCAGGCTGGAGGGGCTATGGGGCCACACTCATCTAGAGTGTAGGGCCACTTCCTGTCTGTGGGAAGTGAACTTTTCTTAAATAAATCTCTTTTCTTTCACCTCTTTGTGTGTTGCGATTCTTTGCATTACTCGGATCTCTGGATACCACCACATACCTCCAGCACGCCAGCTACAGTGGTGCCACGCCCCTCTCCATCTCTCCCCTCCATCCATCCACCCTCACCCTCTCTGTGCCCTAACACTCAGTATCTTCTGAGGCAGCCTGTTCAATGGCTGGTTGGTTGTAGGAATCTGAAAGTTCTTTATGGGTTAAGGAAAAATGAAATCAACTGGTTGATGATGACTTTCACCTATCAGTTGTCATTCTACCTTCTGGTGAAACACATAATCGGTTTTCTTTCTGCAAATGTTTGAGGCCAGCTGTCATAGCTTCTTAATAATTGTTTTGCAGCCTGAAAGTTTCTTGTCAGAGGATGATTATGACTCAATCTGTAAACCTCCGCACCAGGATGCACTTTCATTTGTCGGTGTAGTCCTTCCAATGCAGCATCCATGAGAAAACAATCTTTTGGCTGTGCCCACGTCAGTGAAGACAGCAGTGGGCCCATCAGTTTAGTCTCATTTGTTCCTTCCTCTTCTTCCAACCACATTCTTCCTAGGACGCCACCGTGGCCTCTCCAGGGAAAAGCTATGTTAATGATGTGCTTTGATTTTATGACCAAATCAATGCATGTGGTTTTGGTGTAGCCCAGAAGATCCTGCGGATCAGTGTTACCACAGCTACCTGGTAAAGAAGCCCTGGAATGAGCCTTGTTCCTCCTGAATTGTAATGTACCCTCAGCAGTTGCCCTGCCACTTTTGCTCGGGTTCTTGGCTGTGCTGATCAACAGTGAGATCAGGACAGTTTGCTTAATTCTAGTTAATAAGTTGGCTGCAAGAATTTCCAGCTCCCAGAGTCTGGGAGCCTCTGAAACAGGATGACAGCATCATACAATGAGAAGTTTTAGAACTGCTCTGTCCACCATCTAAAGTGGGAAGCGAAGGTGTGTGGGAGACTGACTTAGGATCGCAGCGCATGCCCTGAGACCAGTCAGGGCAACATAACAAGATCTCATCTCTATTAAAAAAAAAAAAAGAAAAAACTAGCTGGGCATGGTAGCACATACCTGTAGTCCCAACTACTCGAGAGGCTGAGGTGGAAGAATCTTCTGAGTCTAAAGGTTGAGGCTACAGTGAGTAGACACCACTCTGGGACTTAGAGTGCTTGGGTCCTTGTGTGTTGCTTAGATATTGGTGCAAAGCCCAGAACAGGCAGATGGGAATTTGGGGTCGATAGTCCATGGTGTGTACTTTAATGCCTATAGATAGTTTCAGGATTGATCAGGGTCTTCTTTGCCACAGTCAGTGCCCACTGCCCTAGGAGCATCATTCTCCAGATCCCGAGATAGGGGATTCTTTCCCCATTGCATTCATCTTTAGCGGCGAGTTGACTTTTACTGTGAACTCACCAGCCGTATAAATGTCAGGCTGTTGAACAGCTGCTGCTTTTCAGGGTCAAATAACTCACATTCAGGGCAGTAGGAGAGGACTGTTTTCTGCAAAAGGCATTTTAAGAGAAATCCTAATAATGATGACTTCTCATGGTGGAGTAACTAATTGAGCTGGTTTGAGGGGAGGGAGGGAGGGATGGAAGAAAGGAGGAAGGGAAGGAGAGAAAGCTTTTCCTATGAGCCTTCTAGTGATAATCAACTTGCAAACGTTGTCTTAAACTGAAAATCCAAAAGGCTTATGATCTGAGCTGCCTAAGAGTGACTAGCTTATTAGTGACAAGCCCTTCCTATGATTTCTGCCTTCTGGTTTTTAAAGTAAAGAGTTAAGAAATGGACACTGGCCAGGCACAGTGGCTTATACCTGTAAATCCAGCACTTTAGGAGGCTGAGGTGGGAGGATCACTTGAGGCCAGGAATTTGAGACCAGTCAGGGCAACATAACAAGATCTCATCTCTATTAAAAACAAAAAACAAAAAACAAAAAAACTAGCTGGGCATGGTAGCACATACCTGTAGTCCCAACTACTGGAGAGGCTGAGGTGGAAGAATCTTCTGAGTCTAGAGGTTGAGGCTACAGTGAGTTGTGATTGTGCCACTGCACTCCAGCCTAGGTGACAGCGTGAGACTCCAACTCAAAGGAAAGAAAGAAGGAAAGAAGGGAGAGAGAGAGTGAAGGAGAGAGAAAGAAAGAAAAAGACACTAAGGTCTTATTAGTCTAAGAGTTAATCAAGAGGTTTTAGAGATTGGGCTGAAGTCTTGAATGGTAGCAGTCTGAATGGAAGTCCAAGGGATTATTATGAAAAACTACCCCATTGAACTGTTCTTTGGAGGTATGTCCAGATGTAAATAAACTGGGAAGTCAAAAAAGCATTGAAAACTACCAAAAGTTTACCTGAGGCAGAGTGGTGGTGGGTATGTGCAAAAGAGTAGGATGGTGACCTGATTTGTTGGAAAAGTTTCCTAGCTATGTATACACGGACTTTTTTTTTTTTTTAGTACACTTTATATTTTAAAACATTTTTAGGTTTACAGCAAAATTGAATGGAAAGTATAGAGATTTCCCACATACCCCCTGCCCTCACATATGCAGAACTCTCCCCCACTCCGCACTATCAACATCCCCTACCAGGGTGGTACATTACCAATTGGGTTGTTAATATTGTTTTTTATTGTTGAGTTTTAAGAATCCTTTGTATATTCTGGACAAAAGTCCTTTATCTGAAATATCTTTTTATTTATTTATTTTTTTGAGTTGGAGTCTCACTCTGTTGCCCAGACTGGAGTGCAGTGGCCACTCCCGGCCACCGCAGCCTTGGCCTGCTGGGCTCCAACGATCCTTCCACCTCAGCCTTCCGAGTAGCCGGAATTACAGGCATGCACCACCACGCCCGGCTGATTTTTTTTTTAATTTATTGTAGCGATGAAGTCTCACTGCCCAGGCGGGTCTTGAACCCCCAGGTTCAGGCAATTCACTCACCTCAGCCTCCCAAAGGCGTGGGATTACAGGCTGAGCCACTGAGCCCGGCTGAAGTATCTTTAACAAATATTTTCTCCCAGTCTATGGCTTGTGTTATTATTCTCTTGACAGTATCTATCACAGAGTATAAAATTTTAATTTTAATGAAGTACAGGTTATCAATTCTTTCTTATTCAACTCTTTCTTGCATCTAAAAAAAAGTCATTACCAAACCCAAATCATCTAGAATTTGTCCTATCTTGTTTCTAGGAGTCTTATCATTTTGCATTTTACATTTAAGTCTGTGACCCATTTTAAGTTAATTTTTTATGAGTGTGGGGTCTCTGCCTACCTTTAATTTTTGGAAGTTCAGTTGTTCCAGTATCATATTTGCTCCATTGTATTACTTTTGCTCCTTTGTCAAAGATCAGTTGATTCTATTTATGTGAATCTATTTCTAGGCTCTCTATTTCATTTATCTATTTGTGTATTCTTTTTTTTTTTTTTTTTTTTTTTTTGAGTTGGAGTCTCACTTTATTGCCCAGACTAGAGTGCAGTGGCATGCTCCCAGCCACCGCAGCCTCGACCTGCTGGGCTCTGCTGATCCTTCTGCTTCAGCTTTCCAAGTAGTTGGAACTACAGGCATGCGCTATTATGCCTGGTTAATTTTTTATTTATTGTACAGATGAGGTTTCCAAGTTGCCCAGGTAGGTCTTGAACCCGTGAGCTCAGGCAATGCTCTTGCTTCGGCCTCCCGAAGTGCTGGGATTATAGGATGAGCCACCAAGCCCAGTCTATTTGTATATTCTTTCACCAATACCACACTGTCTTGATTACAGTAGTTTTATACCATGTCTTGAAGTTGGGTAGAGTTAGTCCTCCAACTTTGTTTTTCTTCAATATCTGTTAGCTATTCTGTGTCTTTTGTCTTTTTTATATAAACTTCAGAGTCAATTTGTCAATAAAAGAAAATAATTTGCTGGGATTTTGGTTAAGATTGTATTGAATCCATACATTAGGTTGGGAAGATCTTGAAAATATTGAGTCTTCCTATCCATGAACATGGACCATCTCACCATTTATTTGGTTCTTTGATTTCTTTCACCAGAGGTTTGTAGTTTTTCTCATATAGATCATGCACATATTTTGTTAGATTTAGATCCAAGTACTTCATTTGGGGGGGGTGCTCATGTGAGTGGTATTGTTTTTAATTTCAATTTTTTTTTTTTTTGAGTTGGAGTCTCTGTTGCCCAGACTGGAGTGCAGTGGCACATTCACAGCCACCCCAGCATCAACCTGCTGGGCTCAGGTGAACCTTTTGCCTCAGTCTTCCAAGTAGCCAGAATTACAGACACGCACTACCATGCCCAGCTAATTTTTTTTTTAATTGTAGAGACAAGGTCTGGCCAAGTTGCCTGGACTGGTCTTGAACCTGCAGGCTCAGGAAATCCACTTGCCTCGACCTCCCAAAGTGCTGGGATTACAGGCTGAGCCACCAAGCCCGGCCTAATTTCAAATTATATTTGTTCATTGCCAAATAGAAAAGCAATTGACTTCAGTGTATTAACTTTGTATCCTAACTGATTTAAAAAAAAAAAAAACTTGCTGATAGTCACTCCTTTCCTCTACTATGTTTGTCTTCCGGAGTCATTGCTCAGCATTACAATTACAATCATAGCCTTCAGGCACTCCCTCCCATTTTAGAAGAGTCAGGGTAACCCCCCAACCTGATTAGACTTAGGAAAGTTTTTCTACATTGCTGATGAGTTGAGGACATTAACAAGAAATGCTCACTATCACAGGAGAGATTGCAGATCCCTTTGCCACAGAAATGTCCCCACGTGACTATAATGGGTGTAAATGAGATGGAAGTACTAAAAATCAGTACTATAGAAATGTTTTCTTTCTTCCTCCTCCCAGCAAAAGAAACAAGAGAACCAGAGAAAACCAATGCTTTATTCAAATAAAATGGAAAGAAATCATACTTAGGAATTTTCCTTTTTCCCATGAAAAACAAAAACATATCAAGTTTTGATAAAAATAAGGTTCTCCTTTGCCTGAAAACCCTGGTGTCCAGTCCTGTGCTCGTGTTTGTTTAATACCATGGAAACACAGTTGATTACAGTAGATAAAGACATGTCAGGGAAGAGATCAAAGGACAGGCCTGATAGTTTCTCCAAGAGCCAGATAAAAATAATTCTGATTAGTATTTGCTATGAAAAACACAAAATCCTTAGAAATAAGACTTTTCCTCCACAGACCCCAAATTTTCTCCAAAATTAAGAATTCATGGATTTTTAAGTCGTTTCTTAATTATGGACTGTTCTTTAGACTTGAGTACAGTTCATATTAATATAAAGCCTTAAAACATATAGTTCACATATAGAGAATGAACACATACTCAATATAGTGATGGTTTATAAGTGACCCTACACAAGCCCTAAATCTCTGACTTTAAATCTCTACACACACAGTCCAATGATTCTTAAAGCTAGTGTTTATGTAACTAAATGTTATCAAGTGGCTGTTAAGCCTTGGGAGTTCTTAATTTAGGTTTTCTACTTATAGGAAACAGCTGATGTTATTAAAAAAAAAAAACTCACAGAAAGCTCTCCCTTCCAGAACTCAGCCTTTTGAATACAGTAATGCACCTCATAACAATGTTTTGGCAACCACAAACCACATTCATGGCAGTGGCCTCATAAACTTATAATGGAGTTGAAAAATTTCCTATCTAGTGATGTTGTGGTCATTGTAGCCTTTGTAACACAATGGTGTGATGCATTACTCATGTGTTTGTGGTGATGCTGGTGTAAACAAACCCACTGTGCTGCCAGTTGCATAGAAGTGTACAGTACATAGTGCTTGATGAGGATAATAAATGACTATCACCCGTTTATGTGTTTACATTTTATCATTACTTTATGCTCTTCCTACTTATTAACAAAAGTTAGCTGTAAAAGTCTCAGGTCCTTCAGGAGGTGTTCCAGAAGAAGACATTGTTATCATGGGTTACTAACCATGGATATTACTGCCCCTGAAGACCTTCCAGTGGGACAAGATGTGGAGGTGGATGACAGTGGTATCAACAATCCTGATCCTGTTGTCGGCCTAGGTTAATGTGTGTGTTTGCGTTTTAGTTTTCAACAAAAAGAAGTTTAAAAACTTGAGTCAAAAAGTTTTAAAGAAAGGAAAACTTTAATAAAGTAAAAGGTTACAGTTAAGATTTTTTTTTTTAATAGGCTGGGCATAGTGGGTCATGCCTATAATCCAAGCACTTTGGGAGGTCGAGGAGGAAGAATCACTTTAGCCCAGGTGTTCTAGACCAGCCTGGGAAAGATAAGTGAGACCTCGTCTCTGCAAAAATTGGCTGGGCATGGTGGTGTGTGCCTGTAGTCCCAGCTATTCTTGAGGTGGAGGTGGGAGGATTGTTTGAGCCCAGGAGGTGGAAACTGCAGTGTGCCAGGATTGCCCCACTACTCTTCAGCTTGGTTGATAGAGGCTTTGTCTCAAAAAATAAATAAAAGCAATACATTTAGTGTAAACAGTGTTGATAAAGTCTATAGTGGTGTAATGTCCTGGGCCATTACATTTACTCACCACTCATTTACTCACCAAAGCAACTTCCAGTCTTGCAAACTCCACTCATGGTAAGTGTCTCATATAGGTGTATCATTTATCTTATATTCTATTTCTCAGAATGTATCCCTGTCATTAAATGACACAACTGTAATTGTGTCTAAAGTATAATAATTTCATATTCTCTTTGCCCCACATAAACCCACATTAGGTTATAGAAAAGGGGCAAGATTCTGGAGGGATCGTGTAATTCCACCCCATCAGAAGCACATTTCCCCCAATAGGAACTTTTTGGGGAAACTGAAGACACTAAAGTTAGCATAATGATCGGAAAGTTTCACATTCCCTTCCTCCTTTTTATCAATACACCAAGGGCACCTGAGCATCTAGGTGGTTCTGTGCATAGTTTCACACTCAAATAGACAATAGTTTGTTCAGTTTGTGGGATGGAATGGAACATTTGTCAACATGAATGAGTCTCTCCTATTTCAATGTCAGCTCCAGAGAATATTGTAGCCTTTGGATACTATGCAAATATCCAGTTACTTAATGGAAAACAAGAGGATTAGCAGTTACAGGAAGATCATGAGTCCTTTCCAAAGATCAGAATAATTAGTGAATGGAGTGCTTGCGTATTCTATCAGCCACCGGGACAGTGTTTTCAAATGGACCTCAGACTGGATTCAGGATGGCTAGGTAGCCAAAGGGATTAGGACAAAGGGAAAGTCTTCAATTTTCAGAGGATATTTATAAAACACATTTCTTAATCTGTACAGAAGACACTTCCCATATTGACCCATACTAAAATTTAATTTTTAAATTAAATTTTAATTTTTAAATCAAACCAAAAAATGTTTTGATTCTGGAGACTAGAGATTCCTTCCTATACTCCAGTTGAATAATTTCACCAGTAGCCCCACCATATGTAACAAACTGTATAACCCATGTATAAGAAAAGTATAAAAAGGCCTGGCATATGGAAACGTGGACATGTTGAATGTCCATAACCAAAAACGATGCCCTCCTAGGTCCAGTATGTTCAGGTTTTCAAATACGTGTGTATTTCTGATAATGAACAATTTGTAATACTTGCATTCAATGGTGGAAAGTGCAAAGAAGTCTGAGAATGCTGCTTTAATAATTCATAGAAAGATTATATGTACACCCAATGAATTCATCTCTTTATTGCATATTGCTATTTAAAAAAAAATGTACAGTCTCATAACACATACAACATTTTTTTTTCTTGGTACTATCTAACAACAGTCTTGCACCTAAAGACTAAGTGGTTCCGACTACTAAGCTAATAAGATACAAGACATATAATTAAGTTCACAAATTATAATGCTTTTCTTTTTGGCATTAATTTAAAAAACAAAAAACAAAAAAACTTGAAAATACACACCCAAGAGAGAAAAGTGGCTACTTACACCAGCACCAATCTAAAAAGTAGTTTTTTTTTCCTTCAACAATGGCACATGGAATTACCTGCACACAGTTTTCAGGGAAAGAAATCAAAAGTGGAAATGGCAAAGGAGGCCTACCAGGATGGCCTTTATCAAAGAGAAAGATGATTAAAAAGGGCAAGAGGGACATGCTACATGAACTTGCTCCTTTATGTGACTCTCCCTCTGCTTGTCTATTCCTTAAACTGTAAGACAGCCATTTTCAAAATACAGTTCCAAAACTGAGCCAGACCAAATTTCCCCTGCTATAAATAGAAAAGAATATACATAGAGGCACTTTAGTTAAGGAACAGACAAAACCATCACCATATCCCACCCTCCACCCCCACCTCCAAGCCCTTCGGAGCCAAGTCTCCATCTGCAGCCCTAACATGGTCTATCTGCAGACCTTGGGTGGAGGAGGGCAACCTCTGCTTTGTACTTGTGACTGTTTTATTTGCTAGGGCAATTTACTTCCATAGAATGTGTAGAAAGTCACTAAATTTGCAATGAGGAAAAAATGTAAAACCACAGCTCTTGACAACTCTGAGAGCACTATTTCACAGCTTTCACATAGCACAGATACCTCGTCATCTGCACTAAGCATTATAGTTTATACAAATTACATTTAAATAGTATGATTCCTGTACAGCGCACGTATTGGTACTCTACTCATCCCTTCATATTCCCATTAGAACATAAGCTCCTTGGGGGTAGGGACTCTGTTTTACCATTGCAGCCCTATTATGCCTGGTACGTCATAGGTGTTTAATAAATATTTGTTAATTGACTGAGAAACTCAATTTAGTGAGTTAATAATGTTCTAGTGCAATAGGACAAACTACTCTCCACAGGAAACCCAACCACAACAGGATTGATGGAAAGGAAAGAAAATGCTAGCCCCCCATACAAATAAATAAAACAAAGAAAACAAAAAGAGAAAGTAACAGTCCTCTTTATATATCATATAATTTAAGGATATTAAGAGTTGGTAGGTTAATGGTAAGCATCTATATTTTATTTCTAATGTTCATTGTTTTTATTCATTTCTCCCTGAGAGCTTTATTTTTTTGGACTGAAATTTTACAGGTAGCTTTACTGACACACAGTTTTAATATGACAACATATAAACAGCAAACCACTTCAAATATACTTAGAGATAAACAGATCTGGGCATCTATGCTGATGTTGACAAGTTTGTGCATTATCTAAGTGTCCTTTAGTCCAGATCTATATTTACAGAAGACGCAGCTTGTCCTACAAAACAGAAAATACAACAAAAAGGCACCCCATTAAAAAAATTTTTTAATAATCTTTATCCCTTCAGAGAATTCTTCTTTAAGTCTTGGGTGATTTATATGTCTATATTGTTAGAACAACAAGCACATTCTGGCAATCTTGTTCTTTAACAAGAGCATGGATTGCATTTAGATATAGTGTTCTTTCCAAAAGCAATTTGAAGAAATCATCAAGAGCACTTGGCAGAGAACTCGATGAAATTAGGAAAAAAAAAAAAAGTCCAAGTTTCAAATACACAAAAAACTGACTGACATTCTACATAATGCCAATTGTGTGCAAGATATTCTTGATAAACATTTACAGACTGTGTCCCCACACCAATGTCAGAGATTTTAAACTGGTTCTAACAATTACTGATGCGATGCACCAGTATCGAATTGTCAACTATCAAAAAACAACTTGTTTTTTTACTGTTTTTTGAGTCAAAGTCTCACTGTGTTGCCTAGGCTGAAGTGCAGTGACAGAATGACAGCTTACTGCAGCCTCCAGCTCCTGGACTCAAGTGATCTTTCAGGCTCAATCTTCCAAGTAGCTGGGACTACATGTGCATGCCACTATGCCCAGCTAATATTTTATTTTTTGTGGAGAGGAGGTCTCACTATGTTACCCAGATGGGTTTTGAGCTCCTGGGCTCAAGCAATCCTCCCGCCTCAGCCTCCCAAAGTGCTGGGATTACAGGCATGAGCCACTATGCCCAGGCAAAAAAATAAAGAAATTAAATTTATATTTTTCCCAACTCCAGTTCCACCAATGAAAATAATTTCAAGGTATACCAAGTTTGGAAACCACAAAATATCTTGCAAGCTTTCTTTTCTTTTTTTTTTACTCTAGGGAATGTCTCTGTCATCTCTTTCAGGAGATAGTATTGTGCTTCTGAATAGTCGTGGTGTTCAGGGAAAGAAAATGACCACACTCAATGTGAATGCATACATGAAGGGTTTCTGAGCACATACATTAGCATAAATTTTTTAACCATACATATAGGTCTCCAGACAACACTCAGACTTCTATATACACTTTTTAATATATATACACACACATACATTTACATACATACACATTCACTCACAGATGAAGGAAGAAATTGCCACTGTTTGGATTGCAAGGCAGTATAATGAACGTTCTAGTCACTTCAAAGGGCTGCTAATGAGCTTTCTAAAAAAAAATGAATTCATGAAAAATTAGAAATTAAGTTTTGTGACTGGTCTCTCTCGGCTACTGTCCGTCATCTGGTTGGTGATGCGCTTGCGATTTCGTTTCAATTTAGAAAGGTCTTTGTCAAATACTTCTCCTGAGCGTAAAGCTGAAACGAGGTCATCAAACTCTCCGCTTTCTTCACTATTCTCTTTTGCTTTTCTCATTTTACGTTCCCGTTCCCGTTGTTCTTTGAGCTGCAAATAGAAAAATAACCTCTTAGATTCTTAGAGAAGGGTCAAAATATTACATTTTGTTTTTGTTGAAGATGAATTCTGTGAAATACACTAACGTTTCAGTCATACCACACTATGCTCATCTACAGCTGCTAATCCTATGGAATGTCACAAGAAAGGGGCACTGGACATAAGGTATCCACTGTGGAAGCTATGAACAATGCAAAAAAAATTACCACTCCCTTGCGGTTAGACCCTCAGCACCTAGGTGCTGGGTACACCTCATGGTATTCTAGTTAAAATGAGAGCAATTGAGGCAATGTGTGTTTCCATAATGGAAAAAGAAAGTTATCACTATTAAACAGACCTAAATGTTGGTTTCATTACAGTATAGAGAATAAAGCAAATGGGAATTAGGCACTTTCCTTACTTTGAAGTCTTAGCCTGTATCTACTGTGGATGCCTGGACCCTGTCACACACGAGTCACTGTTATTAAAAGTTAAACAATATATATAGTCGTAGAAAATTTAGAATATTTAGATAAAAGAAAAGGAAAACAAAAAATCTTTAACTCTACTACCAAGAGATAACCATTGTGAAATTTTGGGGAGTTTATCCCACCACTAATATTTGCTATATGTGTTAACAATTATTTTAAAAAACAAACGAGACAAAATCACTTCATCATTAAATCTTCTTTGAAGAGACGTCTTTTAAGAATTTCATGACTATTACATTCTGTAGCTATTCCATCATCTAGAACCAATGCCCTATTGGTAAACATCTAGGTTGTTTCCAGTTTGGGACTATTATAAAGAATGCTGCCCGTGCAAACTTATGATAATTTCTTTAAAATACTTTCTAAGAAATGGAATTCCAGATTAAAGGATGTGGATATACTTTTTGAGGCTTTGAGTATATACTATCAAATTGCCCAAGATAAACTTGATGCCTATTTGAATTCCCACAGCATTCTAGAGAGTACACTGAAGCCCATGCCAGTAGGTAGAAGCGCTATCTAAAAACTCCTTGGTTGGGATGCAGCCATACAACTTCCAGGAGTGGAACTGGCCAATTAACCATCCTTTTACCTGAGCTTCCATGCGAGCTCGACGCTCTTCTTCCTCCTTCTTCCTTCTCATATTTTCATTCTCTTGTTTAGCTTCTGACACAGCTTGAAGAAACTGGTCAAAAATGCCAAAGAACTCATCTGGCTGTATTTTGCCAGCCTCTTCTCCAAAGTGCTTCACTGCTTTAGTAAACTGGGGGAAAAAAACAAACAAAAAAAACCCCAAGATTTTTAAAAAGCCCAGCGTTCCAAGAGAATTCTATGATCAAATATAAATATCTTTAGAAGGACTAAAGTTCAAATTGAGCTAAATGTAACTTTTTTTAAAAAAATGAGATGGGTTCTGCTATGTTGCTCAGGTAGCAGTACAGTGGCTATTCACAGGTGCAATCATAGCTTACTACAGCCTTGAGCTCACACGATCCTCTTGCCTCAGCCTCCTGAGTAGTTGGGACTACAGGAACATGCCACTGCACCCGGCTGAGTCAAATATAACTTGATGGATTTTAGTGAGCCTATATTTATCTCCAGCTGCTGAACATGTCTATTAATCATTTCTAAAGTAAAAACTTCTCCACTTTTGAAACCGTTTATTTCTCTCCACCTCATTTGAACTTACCATCTATGATGACCTCTTGTAACATTTTATTAACTAGTAGTAAAAACAAGAAATGAAAATATCGTAGGGCAAAGCACCCAAGACATAAAACTAATAGCTAACTCAGCAGGGGTAAGAAAACTTGTACTTTTAACTTTCCTTTGAAGTAGTTTAATATCATTTATTGGTGCCATATGGTTAATATAGAAAGCAAATGGGAGGCAGTGCATCTTAGCTGCTTTTCCTAACCATAAATAATGCTGGTATTGTGGGGTTATTTTTTTGGACCTCAATTAGAAAATGGCAACTGGTATGGAATCTTTAATGCAACCCAAAATGTATGACTGAAAATACAATCTTATTTCAAGCCCTTTGTTTTAGAATCCTTGCCAATGCCTTTAAAAAAAAAGAGACAGGGGTTCACAATGTTATGTTGTCTTGGTTAGATACAAGCTCCTGGGCTCAAGCAATCCTCCTTCCTCAGCCTCCTGAGTAGCTGGGATTACAGGCAGGTGCCACTGTACCCTAATGCCAATCTTTTTAAATTGCCAAAATGCAAATACTAAGAAAGAATTTTTAAAAATTAAATAAAAATATATGTGTATAATAACAATAGTATACCCAGTCTCTTTTTTAGTTTTAACTGTCTGTTTTTAGTTCTTCCAGGGGTTATCTTCATAGCTGGAGATAGTATGCTTTCAACAGTCTTAGAATTATTATTATTTTTGAGTTAGAGTCTCACTGTAATCCCGTGCTTTGGGAGGCCGAGGTGAGTGAATTGCCTGAGCCTGGGGTTCGAGACCTGCCTGGGCAGCAAGACCTCATCTCTACAATAAATCAAAAAATCAACCAGGCGTGGTAGCGCACGCCTGTAGTTCCAGCTACTTGGAAGGCTGAGGCAGAAGGATCACTGGAGCCCAGCAGGTTGAGGCTGCGGTGGCCGGGAGTGGCCACTGCACTCCAGTCAGGGCGACAGAGTGAGATCCCAGCTCAAAAAAAAAAAAAACAAAAAACTTATTTTCATTTTCTTAATATTTATGCTGTTTATGCAGCCCCTGCAAGCCAAGAGTTTCCAGTTGATTTTATTTTCCTTGCATTATTTGCCTTAACTATATTGTTAAGTTCTCCTGATACTTCAGTAATACCATCTCCCTTAAAGAAAATATTTTCAATATTTATTCTGAAATAAGGCAATTTTTGACTGGTATATATGCACTTACAGATGACATTTCATCATTAATATTTCATATTTTTAAATTTATAATAAAATGTTCTTTTTATCATTTCTCTCTTCACTGAGGAGTTGTTCTCATGTTTGAGTTATTTGGAATATTCTATTAGATAACAAGGCTCTTTGGGGAAAAGCATGACATTCTTCACATGCCACATAGAGTTCTAGCTTGCTCCATGGTTTTACAAGCAAATTTCTAAAAGTTCTGATAGGAACTAGCAGTACAGTCTACAACTGAGTTTCTAAAACATTCAAGTTCATGTGTTTCAAGCCATCCCAAATGATCTTTTTATTTAGGAATTCTAGTGATGTATATTTTAGTATTAGAAATCTAAAGAAAACTAGACCCAGATTAAAGTTCCCACACTAAAAGAAAAAAAAAGTAAGCTTTGTCTCTTTGTATGTTTAAGTAGTTTAAATTTTAAAAAATCAACTATTCAGCTAATTTTTAAAAAAATTTTTAATTTTAAAGATATGGGGTACAATTCAGAGTTAAGTATTCAAATGTTCATTATGCAGGTACCCTTATTGATGAGGTATGTACCACCCCAACCCCAGCAGAATTTCACTACTGCCAATCTTCATCCCCCACCCCCAGCAATTTCCCACTACTGACAACCCTTTTCTATATAGTATTATGATAATTGTCCAAGGTCCACTTATGAGTGAGAACATGTGATACTCAGTTCTTTGTTTCTGTGATAGATCACTCAGTATTACAGACTCTAAGTCCATCCAAGTTGCTGTCATTTGAGTCCCTTGATGAACTAGGTGATACATTGCTCAGTTGGGTTAGCAGGGTGGGGGAAGTCTCTTTCTCTACAAAGCACATACTCCAAAGAGGTGAGGCATACATAACACATAAATGGATGGAGGCCTTCACTGTGAAGGTTTGAATGATGGTTGCTGACAACAGTTGACTGATTTCCATCGTGGGATATCAGAGGTTAGACTTCTAACAGCAGGCATTTAAAAAAATCTACTGCAATTTATTTAATAAGGTCGAGAGGAAGCTTAACATTGAGATTAGCTAACGTATGTTAATATAGTCTACTTCTGAACTTTAGCTGGGGTGGATGGACACTTACATAAACAATCATCCATTCCTATACCTGAACAGGTGACCACAGAAAAATGACATCCATTTACTCAAATTTCAATAAACAGACTCAAGTAAAAGCAAGAGTACTGTGGCAACTGAGATATGGGTGGGGTAGAAGAATTAATGGGGTGGGCTAGGGGTTTAATATCACTTATAAATAATGAGAAGTGGGGAGAAAATGAGAGAATGTGTTTGTATTATATAGGCATGTGTATGCATTTAGGAAAAGACAGAAAGAAGGGGTCTGGGAGCAGGAGTTAAAAGATCTTGGTTATTAGCCACCAAAAACTTTTCTTCTATGGGAAAATAAAATTTTGAAATAGCAAAAATCATTAAAAAAAAGTCTTACAAAAAAAACCACTTCTTGCAGTGAGACTGTGAATTAAAATGCATTTTCTCTAACAAGTTCTGCTAAAGATTCAAACAGGTGTTATCCTGTCCTCCTTGGGCTCTATTTCAGATGAACACATTATATAGAGGAATTTCGACACACAGCCTTCAACACCCCTAATTGCACATCTTATCTGGCCCTTGGTTTTAATCATCTACGCTTTTCTGGGTCCCAGAGATAACTGCTTCAATCCAATATTAACCAAGAGAAAACTGTCAAAGCATCTGCTGGTTTTATACCATGCAGAGCCTTCAAGGTCTTGCTAAGCTAAAGGCAACAGAGTTAGACGAAAACAGTGTGTTTCAATTAATTACAATCTTGGAAATGAAAATACACCTATGTTATATTGAACAATGGAATGTGGAAAATAATTATCTACTACTTTATTTCCTGTGCCATGATGTTTAAATCCCATTCCTGCTGTTTCCCATACAGTATAGTATCTGAAAGTACCAAATTAAAACCCAGCTCTGTCAAACAACGCTCAGTATACAAAGGGGGAAATTTACCAGGTCCTTAGCTTCTGCTAGAAGATCTTCAACGTCAGAGAAGCTGAAGCTGGCTACTGTGATGAACTGGCTGACAACGGACACAAACTTATCTCCCGGCTGTGGGGGCTGAGACTTCTGATATTCCAGTTCCTTCAACACAGGGGATGAATAATGTCAACACAATCTTCAAATACAGACACACCTTGTCTTGTACGCCCTGTGCCTGATGTTTATTATATCAGAATGGCAGACACATCAAAACTTGCTCTAATACACTTTGTGGTACTCCAGTTCTGCTTGCCCCTCCTCCCACCATGCCAAAGCCATGTTCATGTAGGCAAGCATATTTGCACACAGAAATTTAACCAACCATCTGAGTACTTGTTCAGTGTGATTTCCATTCTGGCTTTAGGAAGTACACAGATTTGCATTTAGACAAAATTAATAGAAGTTACACAAATAATGGATACAAACTGGATTCAAGGGGTTGGTGAGTGAAAACAAGAGGCTTTGTCCATATTTTATGCTCAGAATTCTGGTGCCTTGATTTTCTTCTTTCCCTCTCTGCCAAATCTATTTACTTCCTAAAATGTGGGATCTGGGTCAGTAGAATTCTGACTGTAGCATCTGGCATCGTAATTGTCACCACTTTTTCCTTCTTGTCCATACTATTTGGTTTTTGTCAACAGGCAAAAGAAGGTAGAAGAATCAGTCTCTTCTAATTACCCATATTCCCCATTACCATAGTGATGAACACACTGACAATTCAAATCAAATTTCAGTAATCAATTTCAACCATTGCCAGATGAACATTCTTACTTAATGCCCATGACACCTTTATGAGTGAGGCATCATTATTCCCATTGTACAGACACATATGTATATTAAGGTTTAGGGGATTAAATTATTTACCTAGGGTACCAAGATCAGTGATAGGCCCAGAATTGGAACTCAGGTCTGCCTGACTCCAGAGGCTGGGTAATAACTAGGTTGTGTGAACCAGCTGACTTAAAACAGGATGGCCCTTATTTTCTTCTGCATCTGGTTTGGCAGAAATATTAACAAGCAGAGGTCACAAGCCATGAAATCTGACTGAGTTCTATCACCAAGTGGTTCTTATCCATGGCAAGTTGCTCTGGGCCTCAGCTTCTTCATTTTTAAAAGAAGGGCAATATCCACATCACCATGAGACTCAAATGAAATGTCAGAAGCGAAAATGCTTATCAGTTATGGAGCTGGCTCTGTCTGGAAGAAACTGCCATGATTCTAGTACTTTGGCCTGGAAAGTGAGTGAGTGTAGGTGGGGATGGGAAGGACATTTTAAAGTGTCTTATGAGTGGATAATTTCACAAGAATTCTGTCTCTGATACCTTCAAACAATATAGTCAATTTGTACAAAGTACAATTAGGACACCTGAATATGTGGACAGGCCCAGCTCTGCCTCCTACTGTTTTCTGTTACATCTTGACAATTTAAGTACCAGGGTTCCTATGAAGAGTGTGATGCAAAGTATATGACTCAGAGATGAAGTGATTTCAGCAAAACTATCCTTTAATAAACCAACAACACAAAACTCCCCTGGGACTTCCCAGGCCTAGCTCTAAACTGGCTCAGATACAGGGGTCAGGCTTTAGGGCCATCACAATGATCATGGACCCACTGGGGCTGGGGCACAAAGAGTTCACTCAGTTCATGTCTCTCTTTTTTTAAACTGCCCTCTCCCCCATCCAAAAAAACAAAAAACAAAAAGGAGGGGGGAGAAGTCTCACATGCTCCTTAATTTATTAAAAACAAACAGAAAAAAATTAGACACTGTGACCTTAATTTAATTTTTATTAGAGGTATGCTTTAAATGAATTCAGTTACCTTCTGTGGCATAGTTTTGTGATTAAAACAAGAAAGAAAGGAGAATCCTCATGGTATTACTGCTAAATGATCTGAAAGACACTGACAAGAGACACCTTTGCAAGCTGTCTGTGGCTCAGTCTCCTTCACTAAGCGCGAACCCAACGTGCATCTGCTCACCTGAGTGAAGTGGCCAGGGATGCCACTCTGCCAGCGGGTTCTCATCCCTGCCCCCATCTACCTGGCAGCTGCATGGCACTGTGCCAACATGGTTCTGATTCATCCCCACTGACTACTCCTCTGCCTCTGGCAGCCTGACCCTCTTTCCTTCCTCTGAAGCCTGGATCCAGGCTGTCTCTATGCCTAGGACAGCCTCCCTCCTATGTACCTAAGTTTACCCTGTCCTCCTTCTAAGCCATAGCTCACAATTTTTCTTTTCCAAGAGAAAAGCTTCCTCCAGTACAGTCAATTGTTTCACATGCCTCTAGACCACCCTCCTGCACTCCCTTCTTGGAGGCATCTCTGCAACCACTGTGCTCATCTGGATATGGCCAGGTTGAGAGAACTGGCTGCTCTTGACCATGGCTGCACCTGGGGGACAAGGATTCTGGATCATCCTGACCCCTTAGCTGCACACCCAAGGGTCTGGTCAGTAAATACGTCCCAAAGGACCAATTCAAAGACAACAGAGATGTTCTATTGCTCTACTGACAGTGAGCATCATACATTAGCAGAACATGGAAGCTGAGAGGGTTCTTGAAGGTCATCTAGCCCAGCCCATTCATCTTAATGAGTCCTGCCTCACAGGTAAATGGTGGCACGCTTAGGTCCAGTTTCCAGCTACTGCTGCAGTGACCCACCCACAACTCCTGCTGTTTTTGCTTCTTGGTGGTGGCTGTTCTTTTAATCAATAAATGTTTAGCCTGGGCATACTGCATGTCAAGGCAACTAGCAGCTCATCTGCTGGGAATCACCAGTATCCGAGATAGTGAAGAGACTAGGAATTAGAACAGGAAACAAATACTCACCGTCTCTACTGCTTTCAAGCCACTTCTCAAAGTACTTATTTCTTTGTCCAGCTCAGTCATGCTGTTATAAACAGAAACATTTTAGTAATTGACATGTGACTTACATGCATTAAATATAAGATTGGTTTAAGTATTTTATGCTTGAAAATACATATTAGTTTATTTTAACTGCTTAAAATTCCCTTCCATGTTAAGATCTCACAGAAAGACAACATTTTAAACTCATGGAATTTTGGTATAAAATTATGTTTCTTGTTTTCCACAGGCAGCAGGTATATTTTATAGGTTAAAAATAACAGGATAGAAATATCTCCCGCCCTCCCCCAATTTACTTTCTAAATAAACTATATTTTCCAATCTTTAAAAAAAAGAAAAGAAATATCTCCCATCGGTACAAAAATATTTTTTGTTTCAATCTCACAAAAATCTCACTTCAGCAAATTACTCTATGTAGAAATAAATCCCTTGCCATACTCGGCTCCCTTTGAAAAGTAAAAGAAGCTGGTTTATCCACAATCACATCACATTGTGCTGCTCCTCATAATGACTGTACCACTTTTCACCAAGGCTCTGGGAACGTGAATATTACAAGATAATGGCATGTGTTTTAGTCAACAATGACTGTTCTTAAAACTGTATTAATTAGTTTTCACTTTTTTTTTCTTAAATAGAGAAAGATTCTTGGGTTTCTCCCATACCCAATGCTTTCTATTTCATGGCTTCTAAACATTAGAAAATGAAACTTAATTTTCATGGATAATTCACAACATATAAAGAAATTCACCAATACTTCATTTACTTCAACATTTTATTTTCATGCCTTAAATAGCATAATCTATCAGATTCCACAGAGGGAAGCAGTTAGCCTGCTCAGTATACTTTTCAAATTCGCTACAAAAAGATGCAGTTTATGTTTGTTTTTGGTTTTTTTTTGTTGTTAAAGGCAAAAGTGGGAAGGAAGAATAGCAAGAAAATTTGTTCCCCAGTCTCTGAAATGTGGTGTGAAGTTTGTAGTAAAAGTTTGGCAACTTTCCATTTTATTTTTAGTTTCACTATTTGCATAAAGACTGCTTCCCATTAAAGGGTTGCCTTGGTTTCTGGGAATGTGTACATATGTGACAATTATTAGCAAAGCCTTTACATTAGGCCTTCTATTTGCTTAACCGTGTATCTTAACTAAGGGTGCGCCTACCTGTATTTAAAAGAACTGCCTTTTAAAAGTATGAAAGTTAAAAATTGCAGGCAGTAGTACTCCAATACAGCTAGAACAAATATATATTCAAAACCTTGTAATACATTTGAATGGCTTGGACTCAAGTCAAACTTTATTTCAGAGAATGTTCAGGGAAAACCAAACAGATGGACCCACTTCATGCAATGCTAACGAACCATCTCAATGACTAATGTACAGTCAGAGTAATTTTAAAAATGGAAACAATTCACTGCGAGTACTCACTTTACTTTTGCAGCTTGAGGAATATCCTGCAATTCTTCATTTAGGTTGAGAACACTGGGGTACTTGTTTTCCACAATAGTGATGAGATAGTGCAAAAGGGTAATGTTTCTACAATTGAAGATAGGAAGAGTATTAGACATAGTTAGTATCTGCATATGATTTGTAAGCTCAAATGGTAGAACCCACAATAATGCTATATTTCTGCATTAACTGTAATTTTGGAGGTTCCTGGCTGGGCATGGTGGCTCACACTTGTAATCCCAGCACTTTGAGAGGCTGAATCAGGAGAATCTGCTTGAGGCCAGGAGTTTGAGACCAGACTAGGCACATACAGAGACTCCATCTCTACAAAAAATACAAAAATGAGCTGGCACATGCCTGTAGTTCTGCCTACTTAGGAGGCTGGGGAGGAAGGATCACTTGAGTCCAGGAGACTGAGGCTACAGTGAGCTATGATCAGTCACTATATTCCAGCCTGATGACAGTGCAAGACTCTGTCTCAAAGAAAGAAAGAAAAAAATTGGAGGTTCCTGTAAGGAAAGAGGTCCCCAAGAGAAAGGGATTATGGGAGCGCCTTCATAGAATCTGCATACATATATGTCCAAAAGAAGCATATATTTTTTAAAAGGGGTAAGGACTGCATTTTTGGCCTATAAAGAGTATCCTTGAAAATCCGGGCAAAGTGACTCTGGACAACTGCCCACAGGGACAAGCTCAGGTTTACCTTTGAGGCAGATCCACCCTCCAATGGGTGTGCCCTGCAGGTTCCTAACAAGTAAGACTGGGTGGGGTGGGGAGTGAGGGATGTTTAATCCACTGAAGAGAGCAGTTATTTCAAGTTTAATACACAGAATGGCAAACTCACTGATGACAATTATTGATTATTTTTATTTAAGGCTTCATTCAAAGAGTCAGTCAGAGTTAGAAAGCTCCCTCTTTCAGGGCTGAAACAGGCAGTGGGCCACAACTGGCATCATGTGCTATACTTGCAGCCATGAATCCACATCCTAATTTAGCAACATTCAGCTCTGAAGTGCGTGCCCTTTAGTCGGCACAACAGTTGGCGAAGCCAACCCCTTCTCCTGTCACCACAGGGCTGAACTCTGACCTGGACTGAAAAGATGGGCGTCTGATAACAGTATCTATGAAGCAAAGTTGTATTCCTCTGGTCCCATTTTCACAGAGTCCACTGCACATTGTAATCACCTGGACTGCAGATGCCTGGGTCAACCCCAGAGATTCATTTAATTGGAAGGAGTTGGAGACAGGTGTGGGCGTTTTTAAAGAACTTCCTGGTGATACTGACAGGTAGCCAGGATCAAGAATTATTAATTTACTGAAGTGATCATATCAGGAGTATACAAATGCATTTATTTTGGAACATTTCCATAATTTAGGCAGTTTACTCATTCAAGATGTTAAATCACAATACTCTCACCCACCTGTAACCAAAATGAATCAGAGTTGCCAAACAATTTTCTTTTCCATCACAATGGAAACCATTTCTTGTTCTCCTTGTGGTTTACAGAGACAATGCAATCCTACTTCTGAGTAATTTGGCTCATACATATCTTTTTAAAGATTTCCTTTATTTTTCTTGCCCTCAATAATTAGAAAACAATTGCCCAACAAAGCAAAACAGTGGCCAATACTTTTGGCCACATATTTTCCAGATGTGCAGCTGTATCCTTCCATTTCAATTTTGCTGTTCGCAGAACCTACCTGTCTGTCTATATGCCTCTCAACCAAGGGGCACGGGGTGGGGAGGGAAGGAGCAAAATGCCAGCCACCATCCTAAGAAAGAGTGTTGCTATATATATTTTTACAAAGAGAAATGCTTTGTCATTTTGAGACATTTCAATTAATTTATTGAATGATATGTGTGCCTTTCTCACTGTAAAAAGGCTTAAAACCTGGCCAGATATTCCCCCATTTATTTACTATGCAAATAACACTTCATTTGACTAAATACAAATTCTTGAAGAATGAACAACTAAACAGCCACACATCTGATATTCCCTGGTTGTTACTCCTGTTGACTGTCCCACCACCTATGCATCTGACTGGATTATACCGAAAAGCACTAATAAGTGACTAATTGCAGGCAAGGCACACTGCTCAGCACAGAAGATGCTACATTTGAGTACCAAATATTAAAGGTGGAAAAAAAGGAATCAGAAATAGTTTTAATTTATTCTTTTGAAAAGGGCCTGTACTTTATATAAATTCGTAGAAACTTCAACAAATAAGCAGATGGTAAGTGCTGGGGGGTAGGCGATTCACTTTTGGTGTGCATGTGCAGTCAAAGAGGTTCCTCTCCTTAAAAAGGTGACTGCTCTTTAGATGCAAGTAAGTGAGCCTCCAAATGAGATCCATCTGTTGGCAGTAGAGCTGTGGATGGACCAAAGGTGCAGGAGTCAAATACCTATGAGGCCAAACGCCTTGCTTGCTGTAACCTCAGGCAAGCTGAATGAGCCACTTGACCTTGCCTTAGTTTCTTATCTGACAACAGGTGACAACAGCATTTGGCTGTGTACTTCACAGGCTGTTGTGACAATCAAATGTGAAAATGCTCTGAAAAGGATTAAGTGCTTATGTTGAAAATAAGGTGGCAGGGCTATCACATAACAGCTGCTCTTCATTAATCTCTCTCTACATGATGCAAAAACAACAAATTAACACATCGCTTATTTCTTCTAGGCTAAATTCAGGGTTGCCAGAACACTATGCTTCATGAACCCTATAGAAAATATATGGTAGAAAGTCTCATTAGTTAGGAATAATTAGGGTGAACAGCCCATCTTTTTTTTCAAAAGAATTTGAGTACAGAGCTTATTTTAGATACAATTGTGCAAGTTGCTTTGAAGTCAGTGAGAACCTCACAGAAACAAAGCTCTCAGAGAAACCAGAGTTAATACGCCTAATGACCCTACCTGTTAATGACACAAGGGTTGTTTCACATCTCTGTGTCTCTAATGAGAAGCTGTTCACCTAAAATGCAGTGCTATACACTTTCTAGGAAAGCATTTTAATGAGTCTTGGGATGAAGAGCTGAATACCAATAGCCAAAATGCATTTACAGATTGTAATTTTTTAATACAAAAAAATTAGCTGCTAGCTCCAATATATAAAGGAAAATATAACCTAAAAGCCCAACAAGTTTCGCATTCTAGCAGTACTATCAGTTTTCCTCTTTCCTATAGAACATAGTTCTCTATGGAGGAGCAGTGACGGGGAGGAGTCATGAGGAGACTTCCAAAGGACTGATAATGTTCTATTTCTTAAGCTGGGTGCTGGTTATACAGCTGTGTTTAATTTGTAAAAATTCATCAAGTCCTACATTTATGATTACTGACCTCTCTTGAGAATATTATAAGAAATTTTTTAAAAAAGGTTTGCAAAAGGCAGGACTAAAAGAAAAAAACAACCACAAACCCCCCCCCCCCAAAAATCCCAAAAACGAAAAACCAAAAAAATACTTGGAATAGATGATGTCCTTGTGAACCAAAACCAGATTAAGGATAATGGGTCCAACAGGAACATACCTGTGGTTATGGAAGAGGACAGAGAACAGTCACTGTCAGAGAAGGGAGAGAGTTTTGAGAAACACCAGTGTTATGAAGGGCAAGGGGGACCAGTGGGGCACAGACCTAAGCCCTGATCCTCCAGATGTTGGAAGATCCCATACTCCATACTTACTTGTCAATGCTGGATTTTGTGTCAGCAATCTTGTTGAGACTAGATATCTTGAATCCATAGGCATTCCCTCTTTGACCTTTATTCATATAATTTCCAAATGCCAAAACTACCTCTAGCAACTGTTTGAGGGCACTACTCTTGAACACCTCTTCTGAGCCAGAACGAATTGCTGCAAAACAAAACACATAAAAACACAGCTATTATAATCAAGACTTTTCAGAGATACCCATCCTAAATCCATACACCTAATAACAGATAAAGAAGATGTAAGATTGAGTTATTAGACTACCAGGGAGCACAGAGAAAGCCAGCTACAGTTGTTAATGACAACACAGACAGCTACAAAATCCTGTTCTTTCTCAGTCTTTTCCTTGGCTGACTCATCAGTCTTACACAGAGGAATACGTAGAATAGCAATTCCATTTCCAGCATTTCTTTACAAACATCTACTTGCCTGGTGTGAGTCAGATCAACAGGATTACTGATCAATTCCACTGACAGAAGTCTGGTCATATTTGTTACATGCTACAGCTTGCAGGTGTCCTAAGAGGGATCAGAGCTTGAGCACACTCCTGATTCCAGCCTACACTCTGGGGCTGTGCTCCTCAGGGGCCCTGCCCACATGTCAAACATGTAAAAACATGTAAACAGCCTCAAATCTTCCCTTTGAAAAGTCTACTAAGGCCCTGTTATAGAAAAGCTAATTATAGATTTAATGTCAATAGTGGTCAAACTAATTACTCACCAACAACTGTGTAGTCAGAAGCCCAACCCTGCAGGAGCCCAGAGGTGTGCTGTGAGCTCCAGAGTCCAGGCCAGGCCCAGGCACCTTGCTGACCTTAAGTAATTATCCATCGGAACGCCAAAAGATGTCAAGCAAAAGAATCACCAAAGGGATCCTGTTTACTAAATGCACTTGGACTGTACTTAAAAAAGGGCACTAATGATGAACATCATTTCCAACCTAGGCAGCTTGACTTTACCTTCCACTTTGGGTTTCACTTCTGCCACACGCTCTGCAAACTTCTTTTTGAAGTACAGTGATTGCAACCTTTGCTGATAATGATTAATTCTGTAAAAGCAAGCATGGGCTAATTAATGTTCATTTAATATGTCTAGGTTCACTTAATGGACATGGAGGTGGAGGTACCCCAGAGGGCCTCCCTGATGACACACACACACACCAGTTCTTTATACAGATAGGAGTGCAGGACACAAGGCCAGCTTGGCCTGAAGAGCCCATTTCGGTGTGATCTCCAGGAGGTATTTGGGCGACTGCAATAGAATCCTTAGCTCCAATGGAATCAAGCAACCACTAAAAGAAAGTGGGAGCTGGCTGCTGTGGACTAAAGTCCCGTCCCCTCCTTCAGGATCCCTGGAGCTTTTCTGAACATAAATGATATAAAAAGGAATAAAAAGTAAAGCCCTCTCCATCCTACTGCAAACAAAGGACAGTTTCCTATACTTCTCCCAAGTTTCTTAACTTTCCATATTTACTTTCCAAAGTAAAAACATCTTCAGCATCTACTTTCTACATCAACCTCCTCCTCTCTCCCATCTCCCAGCATTTCAGGACCACTGGGTCTTCTCTAATGCATAATTTGCTAGGCCTGGGATGGCAAGCAGACTCAGCTCACATGCCAGACTCAATCAAGAAGCCAAGGCTGCTTCAGGGCTTTCTGGAGGAGGGTTCAGAAAGCTTGCCAAGGTTCTGTGGGAAAAGCGCCATGATCGATTAATGATGTCTGCATGTGTCATGACTTGACACATGCAGACACATGCAGACACATCCAGGCCCTGGCTGATCAGTCATGTGGGCTCGAGGTTGAAACTGTCAGAATCTGTCCAATTTCTTTTTTTCTATTTTACAACAACCTTGAGATCATACACAACTAGAAGTGTGAAACACTATCCTTGGAAATAAAAATGGTGAGGAGAATAACACTGACTGGAACCAAGAAAAGTTATGGCTTGATTAGGCCAAAGAGAAACAGAGATAGAAATAATTGTAACAAAACCCCGACACCCTTGCTTTCCCATAGGCAATAACTCACATAAGCAGAACAATCAAATTCTACACAACTAAAACATGAGATTTTAGAACTAAAAAGCCTTCACGTTAAATCGGGTTAATTGGTCCACACAATTTAACATGAATTGAAAATTTAAGTCATGAAACTTAAAAAAAGGAAAGGGTGTCTTTACATTTTAAGCATCTTCAGACTTACCGGCTCATCTCAAAAAGGAACCTATCAGCTTTGGCCATCCGATCCAGCTCATGTTTATGTTCTTCCAACAGGTCAATGTCACTTTTTTCAGGAACAAATTTCAAGAGCTAAAAAGTACACAAAAATATTAAAACTGAGGTTTATCAATGAAATCCTTGCAATAATTTTTTGCTCTTTCAGTTAATTTGTCCCAAGGTGAAATTTAAACTTTGTTTATCAGCTCTGTTCACAGATTAAGATATAACAGAAATGATTCCATGTTTCCATTTTTACTTTACAGAAGTTAGACTAGCATAAGATTTATTCCTGGCACCTGTTTTCTACTGCCTCTCAAATCAAATTGATGGACATTCTCCACCAGGAACTCTCTTTGTATGCACAATTAGCAGGACCTTAGAGATTCAATCCTCTCATTAGAAGATGACGTAACTGAGGTCCAGTGAGATTAAGCCACTCACCCATAATTATTAAATTATTAATTATTAAATTAAATTAAATGAGTTATCATAGAACCTAGGTCTCTTGACTCTGGCTCTATGTTTTTTCCTAATTACATCATGCTGGAATGAATAATTTCATTTTTATTTTCCATCCAATTGTCTATCTTTCTGGCTTATCTAATTCCATCTACTTTTTTGCTCCATGTAGAGTTGGATGAGAGGAACACAGAGGGATTTGATGTTTTTGATTCCATATTTTATGTTGGAGAAATAAATGAGCATGGAATGCAGAATAAATAGCAACAAAAAAACAGAGCACTTCTGTACATGCTGATTTCAAGGCACACATGTGTATAAGTGTATGTACAGGCCTGTGTACATATGTTGTTTTCTAGCTCAAATGCCCTTGAAATTTAAAAAAAAATTACATTGACCCTCTGACTTTGAGATTCTCTCTGGAACCTGACGCTGGAATTAAATGGTCCATTTAGTAGGTTTTTTGTTTTTGTTTTTTTGAGTTGGAGTCTCACTCTGTTTCCCAGGCTGGAGTGCAGTGGTATGCTCATGGCCACTGCAGCCTTGACCTACTGGGCTCAGGCAATCCTTCTGCCTCAGCCTCCCAATAAGCTGGAACTAAAGGCATGTGCCACCATGTCCGGCTAATTTTTTTGATTTATTGTAGAGATGAGGGCTCACCAAGTTGTCCAGGCTGGTCTCAAACTCGTGGGCTCAGGCAATCCTCTCACCTTGGCCTCCCAAAGTGCTGGGATTATAGGCGTAAGACACCGTACCAGGTCTCATTTAGTAGGTTTTCAAATGTCTGTTGAATTTAACTGACAGACCATAGAAAAGGCAGCTAGTTTGGGTATCACCAGCAGAGAAAGAGAACTGGAATTATAGGGAAGGCAGCATGAGGAATTGTAGGGAAATGGTGAGGTTGGAAATATGTTCCAGGCAGAGAGCATATTGTGTGCCGGGGTCTGAAACGGGCAGTACAGCGTTAATGCAGGTGACGACAGTAAGAGAGAGCAAGGAAGGCAAGGCAGGACCAGGAGTAACTAGTCCTTATTACAAGTTTAGTCTTTATTTTGGGGAGACTAAGACACACCTTAAATATTTTGTGTAGGGGAGTGTGTTTGCTTTTTTTTTTTTTAAAAAAAGAAATCACTATGCTGACAGAATGGAGAATGAATTAGAAGACATGAAAAATGTTAGGGGGTCTTGATTAGACAGTTCGTGCAGTAATTCAGGTAACAGATGATAGTGGCCTGGACTGGATAGTGATAGTGAACAGATTCTAGAGCTGTTTGAGACATACAAATGAAACTGGCCTGGCCTGTTGATGGATGCATTGTGGTGGGAGGAAGAGATAAGGCTGAGGCCTGGGCTCTGACTCAGGCAGCAACCACACAAGGAATATAACAGAGAACCCAGGAAGAGAAGGCAGGAGTTGGGGTGGGGAGGTGAAGATGAGTTTAGTATCTGAAAGACTCCCAAGAACACCAAGTAGTGATTTCTAGGGTCTGAAGCCCTAGGGAGATCTGCTTAGGAAGAAGCCTTAGGAAGACAACGCATGGTATTGGTTAACAAGTAGGTGACTGAAGCCATGGATATGAGTGAGACAAGGAGGAGGAGGAACCATAAGAGAAAACTAGCAGAGCTGGAGAGAACCAGCAACCAAGGGATGAGGACAAGAATCAAGGGACAAGGCCTTGGGGCATCACAGGGCCAAGGGCAAGAAGCGTTTCAGCACATAGCAGGTGACCATGAGTGCTACATACCACCAAGATACCAAGGAAGATGAAGACTGAGAAATGTCCCCTGCTCTGGCAACAAGGAAAGTGTGAGTGCCTCAGTGAGAATAGTTCTAGGGAGGAGAGGATGACAGAGTGAAGATGGACTGTAGAAGAGTGGACAGGAGGTGAGTGTGGATAGCTGTCAAGAACTGAGGCTATGTCATAGAGAGAGAGGACAGGAGCTAAATGGAGATGTGGTCTTGAGAGGGGCATATGTGTAGGGGCATGTGGGTGTGTATGTGTGGAGGGGTTGTGTGTGGATGTGTGTGGTGGGTATGTGTATGGGTGTGTGTGTACATAGGGATGTGTGTGTATGGGAATGTGGGGGGTGTGTGTGTGGGGGGGTGTGTGGGGGAGGGGGTGCATGCGTTAAAGGCAGAGAATTAAACTAAGAGCCAAGAGGGTGAGGCTGCAGATCTAGAGGAGTGGGGCCCTGACCAGCAGAGGCAGGGAACACTTCTCTTTCCTAATGGGATGGAAGATGGGGAAAGAGGGAAGTAGATGCCAAAAAGTTCATAGGTTTGGTAGCCTGACAATTTCTAGGCATTTCCCGTGTTCAATGGTGATGCTGGACAGGATGTGTACCTTCTTGTTCTTCCTCTAGGTAGGGTGGGAAAGTAGGAGGGAAACGAGGAGAAAAGAGTGGAAAAAAGGTTTGGGTCCTCTTCCCCCACAACTCAGTTTGAATTTTTACTATTGGGCACGGAAACTTGGTTCTAGTCTCAGGCAGGGATCCTTTGACCAACTTGCAGTCCCTGCTCTGCCTCAACTGGTTTTGCTGAGCCCACTGGCCCCTGTTCAGGACAACACAGTCACTGTGTCTCTTTTGTCACCTACAAGAGCACAGTAAGAGGCATATGGTAAAAGCTCAGCCCCCTCAAAGAAGAGTTGAGTAACGACTGTGTGTGGATGGTTTTAAGAGAGGATGAAGAGTTAGACAAACGCTGGAAAGTAAGAGAAAGCTATGTGTTCTGAGAAAAAGCAGTATATGGATCTCATCTGAGATCTGAGCTCAGGAACTACAAGCAGCAGGAAAAGATGGAACGATTGTGGCCTAAAGGTAAATCCCAAACAGGAGTAAGGAGATGCTGGTGTCAACACTTGGGTGGGGAGAGTGTTGTATAGAGGAAAAGGCAACAGTGAATGAACAGCAAAAGAAGGAGGGAAACCAAGAGCATGGGAGATGATCAGAGAGCAAGACACATACAGAATTAGGAGAGGCCAGGTCAAAAATATCCGACTTGGCCAGATTCTGCTTCAGTAGACTGGTTTTCTTTTTTGTATTTATTTGAAGTACATTCTAGTTGCACTGTAAGTCATTTTGGCAAGATTCTGAAATCCTTCCCTCAAGGAGGAATTTTGCTGGATGCAATTTCACAGTAAACAGATCTTGTGGAATTTTAAACATATGACCTTGTCGACAGGGGCTGAGGCAGGACTAAAGTGGCTTCATACAAAGTTCTTCACTGTGGGTTAGCAACGCTGGATGCAGGTGACTTGAGTGCACGGTGACTTGGGAGGGGTGGAGGAGCTGGGCTCACTCTTCCAGGACAAGACTCCATTTTGACAGGTACACAGGAGGGAGGGAAGGGTGTGTAGAGGAGTTGGAAAATGCTCTAAAAATTAATTTCAGGTTTGAGGGATACTTTTAAACCATTCATACCTACAGCATCCTAAGAAACTTGAGAACACAGTTGATAGCTATTTTGATAATTAAATCAAGTCTTTAAAGGACAGCATGAAGTTTTTCCACTGTCCAGTGTGAGGGTTTTTATCTAGGACAATTCTGGCTGTTTAGGGGGTGGCACTACATCACTCCTCCCTGCTTTGTGTCTGAGATCTTTGAGGACATCAGTGAGACCCATTGAGAAGGCACTCCACCCAGAACAGCCTCACCACCCAGGTCAGGGTTAGCAGTGCAGAATATCCTTTCTTTCTGCTCTTGGATCCATGCACACCTATAGATGAGACCACAAGTTCAGCCTGGAATCACGGTTGTTTGTGCCCAGTTGACCTTAAGTGGACTTGGCTCTAACAAACATGGACTTCTTGATCAAAATCACTCAAAATATGATTTCATCCCAGGGACAATGAGACAGAAAGATGGAATAACCTTAGAAAATTTTGAGACCACCAACACAAAGCACAGATCAAGGGGCAGGGGGCAGAGACAGGTGATAATCCCTGGAACATGTGTTAGTTCAATAACATTGTTATCTGGGGGACAACTGAACAAAGCTGTTGAACAACACATGACATAATCAAAGTGGCTAAACATGCTATGGAAATACTGCATGAAGAGAGACCAGGTCATCACATTAGACTGAATGCTTGGCTGTGGGTAATAAAACTACATCCAAATATCATGAACAAAGATGTGCACTGCGTGTGTATAAATTCCATACCTGCTAGTCATGGCATTCAAACTGACTGCAATTATGACACAATAGGGTATCATACAATGTACAGAGACAAGACTCAGCCCCAAGAAATATACTCCCTACCTTATGACACACATGTGTATTTGGATACAGATGGCGGCGCTGGGGGTTTAACAGTGGCTTTTGAAGTTGTGAGACTGGTGAGACGAGACCAAAACTCAAATTGTATTTAGGATTTAATAATGAGTAAGTTTATATAGTGCACTTTGTGATTTTGCAGTCCTAGTGAGACTCTCGATGTTCCTGTGAAACAGACTTTCTCCTAAAGCTAGTAGGTTTATATGATTTACTAAGGCATAATGCTGCTTGAGGGACAAAATCTGGCATTGTGGATTCCAGGCATTGACAAACTTGTGACCTTCCTTCTCACCCATCATTAAGGGGAAAAATGAGAGAAGATTATAAAGTTACCTAATAGAGCCACACTGAAGCTTAGTTCAACCTCCTCTATTCAGATATGAGGAAATTATTATCAACAACCGATGTTCTCAATATCCCAATCCCTGTTGAAATTTGGTTGTCACTTGTACTCTGAGATGTGTCTGGCAGCTCACCTGTTCCAACATGTCCTTGGGCAGATCTTCCTGTTCATCCATGGTTAGAATTGCCCGTTTGATTTCATCATTGGATAATTTCAACCTGGAGAAAGAATATTTTATTTTGTTGTTAACAATATTGGCTTGAGTATTAAAATTTAACACAATATTATTCATTCTGCTCCAGCAGCTGATTTCCAAATACTTTTTTCCCTCAAAATCTCTCAGTGAAAGCTTATTTCCTGACAATATTGCACCTAAAAATAGGATTTTGAAACTGCTTCAACATTCTTTCAGGGCTTTGTAATGCTCTGCTGATGCAGAGAACAAAGCTGCTATGTTCTATTTAATTTTCTTAAGCAAGGGATTGGAGGATTAGAAATAGAGAAAACACCCATACACAATTGTTTTCTTTTACATACAGTATCCATTAACTGTAGGTGAGAAAAAACTAAATTCCTGACCTGTTTATATGTCAGCAGTGTTTAAAGTTTGCTGTTAGGTAAAAAATTGATTTTGAGAAGATTAGAAACTACATATTATTAAAAAGTTGTATAACACTTAATATGCAAAATAAAATGAATAAGAACTTCATAGTTAAGGGGTTTTCACATATACCTATTACTTCATTTGATTCTCAAAATAACTGTAATGATCATTTATTTTTTAGTAAATGGAAAAACTAAGGCTCACAATAGCCAAGTGATTTGTCCAAGGTCAAATATGGAAATGAAAATAACCACAAACCCAAGCCTCTTGATTGCTAATCTCAAACTCTTTTAAGAAATATTGTTTATCTAGTTACTACCTCATAGAGAAGATTGTAAGCAAAAACATAAGTCTGTTTTCTGTTTTCCTGTCTACCATTAACTTAAATGATTTACTAATTTAATTTAAAAATGTGTGTCTTGATTAGGTCAGAATTATGTGTTGACTGTGAAACATGAGTCACGAAATTAAAGCACACCTATAAAAATGTGTTTTTATTAGGTACAGCAAGTGTTAACCAGGGAAAAAAATCTTAATCACATTATTAGCTGTGACAACAGAATCATTCTTTGCTCTACTTGTAAGCATTAGAACTAGACTTATTTTAAAAATCTTACTTCCCACCAGGCGCGGCGACTCACGCCTATAATCCCAGCACTTTGGGAGGCTGAGGTGAGAGGACTGCCTGAGCCCGCAGGTTCGGGACCAGCCTGGGCAACTTGGCGAGACTTCATCTCTACAATAAATCAAAAAATTAGCTGGGCATGGCGGTGTATGCCTGTAGTTCCAGCTACTTGGAAGGTTGAGGTGGAAGGATTGCCTGAGCCCATCAGGTTGAGGCTGTGGTGGCCGGGAGCATGCCACTGCCCTCCAGCTGGGTGGCAGAGTGAGACTGCAACTCAAAAAAAAAAAAAAATCTTACTTGATCTAT
>NW_007253954.1:661416-687555 GCF_000164805.1 Carlito syrichta
GCGATCCTTCTGCCTCAGCCTTCCAAGTAGCCGAAATTACAGGCGCGTGCTACCACGCCCGGCTAATTTTTTGATTTATTATAGAGATGAGGTCTCGCCTGCCCAGCTCGGCTTGTAATCCCGCGCTTTTGGGAGGCTGAGGTGAGTGACTGCCTGAGCCCACATGTAGCTTTTGAAGGTAGGGGCTTTGGTATCAGATAGGCTGGGTCCCAGTCCTGGCTCTGACACTTCCTGGTCAGTATGACCACAATAAAATTTTTATTAAGCCTCAGTTTCTTCATCTGTAAAATAGGAATAATAATAACTACATCAAAAAACAGAACAAAACAGGATGTGTGTGCATGAGAGGATTAGGTGAATTAATGCATGCAAAGTGCTTAGCATACTTCCTAGCCATAGAAAGGGCTCAATAAACCGTCTGTATGTTCTCCAAGGCAGACTTCTCTACAACAGAAAAAAGAAGTAGCAGTCCTTCTGTAGCTTTAATATTCACATGCAACTAAGAGACCACTAAACTGTGCTCAGTGTGGTTATTATGAACACTTCCCGAAACACTCTACACTCTCATACCCATTACTTCACCAGGCATCCCTCTCTGTATTCGACATCCATGAGACCTGGGAGTGTTACAAAGGCATCCGAAAATGTGTTTTAAAGGTAGCTATCCTCTTTGGATGATAAGCTGATACCCTCAGACATAGGTGTGGAGAGCTCACGCTCCTCGTGGTCTCCCTGAAAGTGTGCTCTCCCCGTGGTGTCCCCGAAAGCATGCACTTCACATGATCTCCCCAAAAGCGTGCACTCTCCACGGTCTCTCAAACGAAAGTGAGGGCTGATGAATGGAAGTGAGCGGAAGGAAAAAAAAAACCTTCAGGGAAGCGGGTGAGACACACCTCTGGTTTGTCCTTTTCTCTAGCTCTGGGACATGATTTCTTAAAACCATCACCCTGCTACATAAACTGAATGTTGTCTCATGTGCCAATAAGCAAGAAAGAGAAGGAACAAATTTGGGGATCCTACTGTACTAACACCATTCCCTTCCAGTTCATGTTCTCAGATCCAAAATAGCACCTAGGCAAAATGCCAAATTGCTCATGTTAGCAAATTAGACCCATTTTACCACCTCGTCTGAGATATGGTGCCATCGTAACCTCTGTGCTGTGTACAGCAACCCTGGTCCCAGCAGACTTCTCCAGATGGTTTTAGTCATTCTTGGGACAATCACTGCCTTATAAACATGTTCCCCAGGACATCATGGTAGAAAAATCATCCTTAAATCATCCTTAAATGGAGCAATTTAGCTAAGTTGGCACGGATAATGTATACAACAGGCAGGAAACGGTATCATGGCTTCAAGGCCTCAACCATACAGCCCCTGGGTAGTCCTGGATCCTAGGATACTAAAGG
Organism: Carlito syrichta; assembly: GCF_000164805.1. Taxonomy (NCBI): domain Eukaryota; kingdom Metazoa; phylum Chordata; class Mammalia; order Primates; family Tarsiidae; genus Carlito; species Carlito syrichta. The sequence goes on from NW_007253954.1 coordinate 662,824, forward strand.
CTCTTGAGTCAATTAAGTGCAAACACCATCGTGTGGCCATGCAAGGCCAAAGAGCAGTAACAATAGGGAAGGCTAAAAATGTCACTAATGAAAACCAACTGGCTGTGGAAATATCTATAATAATCATGAGACGAGCTCTGCTTATAAGAAAAAATAAATTAGTTCTGTGTCCTTTTCACACCAAGGTGAAGAAACCATTTTATGGTGTAGCTCTGCTGAGTCCTTCTGTTTTGCATTTAAAAGAAAAGGAGTTGAAAATCAGAGTGAGAACAATACTTGAAGTATCAGATTTGCATTTCATTAGCTCCCCATATGGAGCGCAGAACTTCTTGCTTTTGAAATTGTATATATTTATGCTTTCAACCCCCAGAGGCTGTCTGGACTAAACACTAGACCTAATTCATAACAATTTTGGTTTCCCTTAATGCAGCCCACAAAGAGACGGAGACTTTAATGGCTAGTACTTAAGAAAATCTACCTGTCAACATAACACCGTGCACGTGGCCCACTGGATCAGACAAAGAAACCCTACCTTAAGGGAAAGAGGAGAAGGGTTTCCCCGCCCTCAGGGATGACTCTATACATTGTTGTGGCAGAGATCTTAGTATCATCTGTCATCTACAGAATAAGTCTTTAATCTCTGTAATTTAAGGACCCTACCAATTCTAGCCTTTTAATTGCTTTTAAAGCTTGGCAGTGTTCTGGTGTGCTAGAGGGTGGCATCTTTTGAGACATCCACACCAACTTTCTTTACAAGGCAGGAAACAAACCAGCCATCTTAAAACAGTATTTAACTTCATGTTGTTCAAATATTTCAAAAATTTGCCAAGAGAATTGGAACATCCAGGCATAATTAAAGTAAGTTAAGGATGGATGGCTAGATCAGCCTTAGCTCTGCTTCAGTGGATTTAAGCCAAATTCCCCTACTTTAGAGTAGCTTTTTGTGGTTTACTACACCCAGGCTGCCGTGGTTAAGTGAGCATCTGGAAAAAAAAAGAACGGCTGAACACTTCATAAAATTGTGTTTTAGGTGGCTTCATTTTGCAATATAAACTTTCTTTCTGTCTTTTTTAGAGGTCTGTTTTAGGGAATAAAGTAGAGTAAATTTTAAATTGCTACATGTCAACACACACACACAGAGAGAGAGAGAGAGAGAGAGAGAGAGAGAGAGAGAGAGAGAGAGAAGAACATTTGCTGTCTGGGGAGTGAATTCTCATTCTAAGGTACATCATGGCCCATTCCATATTCTTCCCACATTTATGAAAGGCACGATCCCTGGTGCCTGGGAGTCCCCCTCATTCAAACTCACATCTTCTAAGCTTTCCCTCACCGAGAGCTTGGGTGACTTCGTCACTCACGTTGCCAACACCCTACTTATTAGGCATGGGTGAGCCTGCCTCCTTCCTGCCTTGGCCTCCTTCCAACTGCCTTCTTGGCTCCACATGGAGTAGAGGCAGGTGCCCCTGACCAAAGGGTCCATTAACACTTGTAGAATATAAGGAGGAGTTTTAAGGCATAATCTTAAATACCATGGAAACAAGTGCTCTTGAAAATATAGCCCATGGAATTTTTCACCGACTTTCATCATGGCAGACATTGGTGTCATGACTGCTTGCCTGGAAATAAATCCCTAGATGGCAAGATAAGAAATAGAGGTTTACTGGCCTTTGGGAATAAAATAAGCAGGAAAGACTGTAAGTGTGGAAAGGTAGAAAATCCTGACATCATCTTTGAAACACTCCTATTTGTTGTTCCCAAGCACAAAATCAGCCTCCAAGTCCTATGGAGGGCAGCTTCATCTCTCTCCAGACTGTGCCTCATCAGGTCTCACCAGGACAACAGAAAGAGACTCCCATCTGTCGGCTATCCTTGTACCCAGCTCTTGTCCTCTTCCAACCAGTCCTGCAAACCCCTGAGAAAGCAAACTTAAAACTTAAATTTTATTAAAACATACATGCACTGTCCTCCTCCTGAACAAACTGCACTGATTCCCGATCCCAGGGATATACAGACAAGGCATTAACTAAGCAGCTACCACATGTAGGCACCCTGCCAGGGGCTTCGCACACGCCTACTGCAAGGCTCTCATGATCTCCATTTCATAGATGAGGAGGTTATGCCTTGACCCCGGGCCAACTCACGAATAAGATGTGACTCTCAGGCTCTCCTGCCTGGTGTCGTTCAATCCAATTGATACTTCTCTGCTGCGAATGCAAGGTTTTCTTTACTAGCTATGCTTTATACCCATCCCACGTCTTTGCTGCTGCATGTCTCCCTGAAACTGTTGCTCTGTCCTCTCTGTCCATGTAACAGTTCTTGCCCTTTGAGGTCCACTTTCTCTGGTAAAGCCCGCTGGTTTCTCACAGGGCTGAGCTCTGTGTCTGTCTAGGCAGACCGGTGGAAGCCCTGAATTGCTCACAAGTCTTCTCATAGGTAGCAACACTTTCTTAAGTTTTGGTACCTCCTATGGCACCCAGCACAGTGCCAGGCAAACAAATGCTCCAAAGTAGTGACTATCTAAGAATAAAACATGAAACAAGCTTTCATCTCTCTCTCCTTTCCTTGAAACCCAAGCTCCTTTTGTGTGTAGTAGTGAACTAACAGCAAGAAGCAAAGAAAGGTCAACTGCTGACTGGTTAAAAAAGTAAACAAAATACAAGTCAAAATGAAATCTGCTTAATTCCTTTTCCTTTAACCACAACACATTTAACATGTCAGCCTGTACTTTCCTGATGAAAAGGAAAATAACTTATCACTGAGCACAAAAGGATGTGGCACTGAATCTTCTGTGGGAGAGAATGTTTTAGAACCTGATCAACGTGGCCTAATTACCATAAGGTCAACTGGGACTCAAAATTACTTTGTTACCCACAGTACGCTTTTTAATTCTGCCTACTGTAACAAAACTTATTCATTAAATTGGATTTTAACTGATAATCTAACACCGACAAGGCTAGTTCTTAAAATTGTCTTCTAGAAAGAGTTTAGACACATTCAAGTTCTAAGTCACCTTAGGCTCTGACATTCTTAAGGTAACAAGGGAATTGCATATCACAAATATGAAATAATTCCCTCAATAATGGAATGGGAAATTTGCCAGAGAGAGTTATAACCTTATCTGTAACTAGTGTAGATTACTCTGGTTGGCACTTAGTACTGAATAATTTGTCTATGAGGAACTGGGCCATAGTTTTTACTCTAAAAGCATTTCAGCACTACAGAAATTCAGTGTGACAGCTCCCTTTATCAAAGTGCTATAAAATGTTCATCTGGACTGCACAAGTACAAAATATTTTAAGAAAGTCTAATATTAAAACAACAACAACAACCTTTCCCCAATCTTCATTTAATTTTGCTATTAAAAGTATTATTTATAAAAAGGTAACAAAACAACCTGCATACACTGTACAGTAGCCCCTGCTTAGTGGAGGGGGATATGTTCCAAGACCCCCAGTAGATGCCTGAAACCATGGATAGTACTGAACCCTATCTAGACTGTATTTTTTCCCATACATGCATACTTATGATGAAGTTTAATTTATAAAGTAGGTACAGTGAGAAGTTAATAAAATTAATAATAAAATAGAACAATTATAACAACATATCATAATAAAAGTATGTGAATGTGGTCTTTATCTCTACCTTAAAATGCTTTTATTGCAGTGTACTATGCAGAACTGAAATCGCAGAAGGCAAAATTTTGGATAAGGGGAGAATGCTGTAGAAGAAAAATAACTAGACCTTTAAGTTATTTTCAATGGAAGACCTAAGACAGGTAGATTAGGAAGACCTAAGACAGGTAGACTATTTTATCTAATCTGAGCATGGTTCATGGAGCAAATGTCAGAATAAATACAGGGTCTGACCACTGACATAGCTTTCAGCCAGAGGCAGAAATGAAATGCTAATAGGATGGTTCATGTTACCTTACTAGTTGTATTAAAATTCAAAGATCTCACTAAGGTTCAATTTCTCTTTCACTAAAAGAAACATTTGCTCCCTAAAGTAATATATATCTGGCTAACAATCAAAATTCCAACATGAAAACCAAGTAATAGCTCTTTGTGTTAAAAGAAATTCATTCTAAGGCCATCCAAATAATAAGAACTACCACTTCTCTCTTCACTCTTCCTGAAAGAGAAGTCACCTTATACCAGCTTCAATGCATATACAACATTCCTCTCAGAATGAACTTATCTTTAAAGACCCAGCATAGGATTCCTTACATCTTCATTCACCTCATAAGCATTAGGTATCTCTGCCTAATGTGAAAGTCCTTTTTAGAGAAAAGAAGAAACTGGATACAGAAAAGCTATTTGAAATGCCCAGAACAACTTGACAACATTGCCTGAAGCTGCAATCAGATTCCAGGCTCCCAAATTTCCTTTCTTCTTTTCAAGTTCCAAGGCGTAATGGTTCACTAATTATGAGAAAGATTTCTGAACAGGGCTGAACTGGATAAATTAGCATTTCACTAAGGTTTGAAATTTACATGTTCTTTTAGCCATAAAAATACTCAAAAAGAGCATGAAATCATATAACCTTGAAATATAAAAAGGTGACATTAGAAAGCAAAATAAAAAGTCTTCATTTACTGGTCCTGATTTTGTGACAATGCTATTTAATGACCAAAATATCTCTAAGGCTTAGTGTAAATAAAAGTCAAGTCCATCTTATAGACCTCTGGGAAGAAAAGATTGACTTAGGTTGTTCTGCTTTTAAATTTAGAAGTCTGTAGAAATTAAGCTCAAAGAAAGAAGACATCCAGCTCTGATATATTCCACAAGGGAAAGTAAGCACCAAGAGTTCTCATTTTAACAGAAGAGAATCCAAAGATCTGTACCTCAGCAGGGTACAATTAAAACAAAATTACAAACATGTGGTTTTGAGCCACATCACAGAAATGCTGGTTCTACTAGAAATGTTTACTTCCTATCAACAATACCTTGAAAGAAGGATGTTGCAATTCTGAGCTCTCCGACCATCAATCACCGAAAGCTCTTTGACTTTAAGTTTGGAACTCAGTGTGTCATCAATGGCATCTGCTTCTTTCTGTAAAGAGCACGAAAGAGATCCATCAAAGTCCAACAGTGACATTCAGACTTCAGACACGTTTCCTTTACATTTCTGTTCACACACACATACACACACTCTACATATACACATGGGTAAAGCTGAGATGATGAGGTGGGGAGTGTAGGAAGGTGGTGGGGTTGAAACAAAGGCTAAGATCTTGCTGGCAAAGGGAAATAGAAAAGCTGGCCACCCACATTTGAAAAAGCATTATTTGGAAGAACAAAGTGCTTCTAAGTTGATGATGCTAAGCGTGCATACATTATCAGTGAGTGGTGCCCTCCTTTTGTCCCCCAAATTCCTACCGATTGCAGACAGAAGAACTGTCACTATGAATCAAGCTTAGATAAGGCTTGCCATTGCAGGTCCTGCCATTCGCAGGACCCATTCAGCCCAGAACCATTTGCATCCTAAACATTCAAAACAGCTAAACAATAAAACCTCCTGAATGTCTCCATGTGCAGCAGGAAGCTCCCAAGGCCAGATGGTATCTTTCATTACCCTGGAGCCCGATGGACAGTGGAGAGCAGCCAGTTCAAGGCATCAGTTCAGTTATCAGAACCAACAATAAAGCACTACTTGCATATTCTGTTGCTGTACAGACATCTGTAAGCAATGATGGCTGGCTATAATTTATGATGGAACAAGCATGAAACAATTATACATAAATACTGTTTGAGTAGACTGGGCATCGGAGATATTGATAATAATAAAAAGTTTAAGATGAAAACAGACTAACGATAGATAGCTAGTCTTATTTCATTAGTAGTTAGATCAATTAAAAAGTAGATCATGGGTTTTTTTTTAATGTAAGGAAACTAAAGAACTCTGCAACTGTATAACAGTCTAGGAAACAAAGGCAATATGGAATTTAGAATATGAGGAACCATGTGATCAAATGTCAACTGTCTTTTGTGCTGAAATTTCAGGCATACCACTAGATATTCAATTAAGAGCTGAAACTCAACATGGAATTACCCAGACATTGCATTATGCTGTCTTCAAACAAATAGAAAAAAAACAAAACTGAAAAACCAAGAAATTTCAAGCTTACAGTGAGCCAAGGAGTTATATTAAGAAAGGTTTAGGAGGTAGCTCACTTACCTGCTTGGAGTTACTGTTCATAAAGAAATCCTACAGCCATGGCAGAGGCATGGAAAAGGCAAATCAGACACATGCAGTTCAGAAACCACAGCAACAAACAGGGGAAAGTCAAAGTAGTCAAGGAAATCACTGATGCAGGTAAGAGATGATTTACACCCCTAGGATCATCAATGAGAGTTGATGAAGATGAGAAAGACTGGCTGAAGATCCAATGAAGAGCACAGTACCAAGCATTCAGTGTAGAGAAAGATGACGACATCTGCTGTATATAATTTTCAATGGTGGCAAGTTAGATTCAGAAAAGAAAGGGCTTAAAACAACCCAGAAGGATCCACGCTGGGAAAGAAACAAATCCTCTTCAAAACAATCACTGGCTCCATTTACTCAACATAATGCTTTTTACTTGAAGCAGGAGAATATCAATCAATTTCATCAACTTGAGGAAACTATTCTCATTGTTATGTACTACCAAAAATATGTTTTTTTTAAAAAAATGGAAATAACCGCCAGTCTTCTTGTGTCATAAGGATTACAGAAAGACAAGGTGAACAACCCAAGTCAGTAATATAAACCTCAGTACCCTTATAAAGTCCAGACAATGCCCTAGAGGTGCTACAGGTAGGTATGAGGAAAAACAATCAGTGGTTCATGTGGTGTGCAGCCATTGGTGGCCCTGATACAACTGCCTCAGGTCTGTTCAAGCATAAAAGGTCGACAGCCTCTTCTGACTCCAAGTTTTCAGAAGAGACTTGGAGTGAAAAAAGGAAAGAGGAAGGGGTAATCGACATGTTATGAGAAAGTTATAGCTTCAGTTGCATATTTTTGCAATGCTGGAATGAATAAAGCTTCGGTGTGCAAAACACGCCCCAGTTTTCAGGCCAACAGCTTGCACAACCAGCATTTGCTCAGCAGATTCCTTAAGGTCTCATTGGTCTCGGCAGTTCTGCCAAGGCCAATTTTACACAGATGAGCTGTTTCACATAATTCTTCTAGTGGAAAACAGAATGTGTTCTCCCCTTACTCTAACCATACAAGGAGGCATTGCTTTCCTAGAATGGCATTTAAGAAATAAATTGATAATCCTCTGATATTCCTTCCAGTTTTCTTTTGTCCCTGCTACAACTGTCAAGTTTTCTACTCTGAAGCTCCTTGGGACTTTTTCTGCAGAAGCAGTTTCCTTTCACGGGCAAAACAGACTATAGTGAAATGAACTCCGTGAGGTCATCTTAACCTTTTAATTTTTTTCTTCTCTTAAAAAACAAGTTGCTGTTTGAATTTAGATCCTGCTCTCACCATTTGGCCTTCAAAGAAGAAACTCTTATGACATTCTCTAGCAACTCATTCTACATTTTAAGTTCCCATTATTAGGAAAGTAAGACTTCTGACCTCAAGTGTAGACATCTATGAAATCAAGCAATTGTTATTTACGGGGTGTGTGACTTGGGGCTCAGTCTGTCTCTAAAATGGGGTTAACAGTTGGATTATTATTGTGAGTATTAAATGTGACAATGCATGTAAAGCGTTTGTACAGCAGCTGAGACATATTTATGAGTTTAATACCTGGAAGCTACAATAATACAATTATTTTCTCTTTTTTTTTTTTTTGAGTTGGAGTCTCACTCTGTTGCCCAGACTAGAGTGCAGTGGCCGCTCCCGGCCACTGCAGCCTTGACCTATTGGGCTCCGGCGATCCTTCCGCCTCAGCCTTCCAAGTAGCCAGAATTACAGGCATGCACTATCACGCCTGGCTGATTTTTGATTTATTGTAGAGAGGAGGTCTAGCCAAGTTGCCCAGGCGGAGGATCAAGTCCATTTATTCCCCTTTTGCTTGGCTTTCGGTTGAGCTGCAAGGCAGCTGGAGCTCCCATTTGTAACCAGCAGCAGTAATAAGTATAATAGTAACTAAGAAATGTATCTTATCCTTCCAGAGGTGAGAATGAAGAATGCTAGGAAAAATTTGGTTAATTATTAGCCTCTAGATTCCACTTCTTTAAAGTTCTTTTACTTGGCACATTAGAAATAAAAGCACAAAGATGAGTTTCATTGGAAAGGGCATGTTAGAAATAAAAATGATGCTTCCAGGTCTATTTCAAGTAAGTTAACATTCTTTTTAAAAACTCAAATTATTTATTCAAAAATCAGAGAGAAATAACAAAAGATACGTCTAATGAGCTTGGATCAAGTATGATAGAATCGCCTGAATTTGGCTCCATCTTAACAGGATATCTGGTCTTTCCTGGCAATTTTTGGTATAGGGTTTAGGGCTTGGAATATAAATAGAAAGTTGGGACTTAATGTTTTCAGAAAGCAGTGCTGACAGATTATGGTAGGTTGGTATCCACAATGAAATAATGACTCAATACTTCATTGATAACAATAACTCTTACATGAATGGTTCTTGATCATTTTGAAATAAGGTTGAGATACTTTCACAAACCTGTAAAAGGTGGAGATCTCTGTCCAGAAAAATCCACACAACATTTACATAAAACCCTGCATTTGATTAACTCTTACATTGGAGCCCCGTTATAGAACTTAGTTTTTGGTCCTAAGATACCACTATTTACAGTTCTTTCTTCTGCCTTCATGGGCAAAGCCTAAGCACCAAGAATACTGAAATAAATAGCCTAACTCATACAATTTTTCAATATGAAAATTAGATGTATGGAATAATAAAAATTGTGAAAAGAACAAAAAAAGAAAATTCTTTGATCATTTAAAAAAAATCTGAAGACGCTACTGAATTTTCTAAATGGAACCCCCAAAATGCCTTGTTGTATGACATATTAGCAGGAAAAGTTGGATTCTGGAACCTGGGACAGTAGTTATTCCTTGTTCCCTAAATCACAGCAAAGACGCTTTAAAAAGTTTTTACAATGTGTTGATAATAAGATCCTTAAAGAGGGGCTGTTCTCAGGTAAACACCAAAGGAAAGAAACAGATAGTGAGCTGTTAATTTGTTGCTACAGAGATATGACTTCCTTTAGGTAAATGTAGCCCCTTTAGCTCATTTCCTCTCTATTCAATTGCATTCATACGAAGAAATGAATCCATAGCTTCTGGGGATAAAAATTTCTCAAAAAACAGAGATGTAGGTTGTTTAATTTTATCTGAAATACCACTACCACGTAATGTGTTACATTATGTATTTAAATCAGTCTTTTGTGGCTAACCTAGAAATCATGTATAATGTAGTTTCAATGAGAAAAAGAGGTCCTGAGAGTCAAGAAATTGACTTTCAAATGAACTTTTGGAATGTGAATAGGGAAATAGCTGCATGTTATTAAATTCCATTACATGTGGCACGTAAGCCAGATAATCAGCTCTGCACACCTTTGATATCTGCACTGACAAGAAAATTCTGAATAGCAGTGGTCTTGTTATTAAAATTGGAATTAAAAAAAATCCTATACAAAGTCTGACATTCATAATGAATAAAAACCATGGAGTAGAAACAAAGTGAAATTGAAAAGTATGCTACTTTGTAGTCAATTAATACACAATACACACTCAGCCACGTTTTTATTATCTACAAAATGATATCCACCTCAGAGAGGTGGGAGTGAGTATTAAATAATAAGTGTAAGAGCTCCATGGGAACTAAATTTGAGGGTTGATGAGATTGGGAACTGTGTATATCACACTCAGCACCAGAAAAGCAATGAATACTTTATAATGCTTATCATCTTTTAGTCCATATTGTAATTATTTATAGATTTTTCTCATCTTTGCTTTTATATTGTACATTACATTGGGATCCTATGCAAAAGCTTAACATATTTGCATCCTTTGAAGTACATCACATACAAAGCAGACAATATAAATATCTATTCTGATTTGAATATTCCTCACATCAACTGGACATATTTTATGTGTGCTTATAAGTGTACAAGCATATGTATAAGCATACATATAGAAGTATGGATATATGTATATGTATATGCATGTACACCTAAGTATCATTTTTCAGTACTCACCTAAATTATACTAATCTGATATTGCTGGTATGTTTTTCAAAATCTTACTCTGTGTATGGCTCCTGTTGCATGCATACAGTAATGGTATTCATGTGTTCCTTTGCCCTTCTGAGAAGCTTATATAGCCAAAAAAACTGGTTGAAGTCTGGGGAGTTTGAACAGGGTTTCATAACTCTGGAGGGAGGAAAGAGGGGACACTATGGAAAAAATAGGTCCCTAGTATTCATTTGGGAGTAGAAGAGAGAGCAGTTCAGGTGAATTATATAATCACTGCCAAGTCTGAGATGAAAATGCATAGTTCTTTGATGTTTTCATTAGTCATGAGACACGGGTACATTCAATGACAGGCACCTTGTTTCCTTTACTCAGTCCTACATATTCCAACTAAAATGTCTACATCTTTGGATTTTCTGTCTCTCAACATTCAGTAAATTTTATTAAATGGTTCAAATTATCCTCACTTAGAAGATATATTTAGGATTTGAATATTCTCATCTCAAATTCTAGTACTCAAAGGAGAAATAAACTTGAATTAAGTACTCAAGCTGAGCAGGTGTGTGAAATATTTCTCTAGGAGGAACTATTGAAACTATGGCCACAACTGATTCTACTTACTGGTCTATTTAGTGTTAAGTATAAATGAAATGCTATGGTCTCTCCTGGCTGAAATGCCTACTGATCACTTAAACAGTGTGGGTTGCTAGGAGACAATTACCCGATTGCTAGGCTTTCTGCAATCCTGTTTCCCGGGGTTCTTGAGAACTGTCCACATATTTGTCCCAGAGCATTTTGGCAGCATCCTTCCACACCTTCTGGTGAAAGCCAGTTAATTATGAGTCTTGTAAACTTAGGTCTTTCAACCACCTGCCTTTATAATAAATGCAACCCACATGCTTGGACTTGAATAGCATCATTTAGAGTAACTGCTGCTTTCCCTTCCTTTAATTTACTTTTCTACGTCCCCAAACTTTCATCTTAGGCAACCAACATGGACTAATATTAGCACTCAAAACTGATGAGGGTGCTGGGTATGCTGGCTCACACTTATGATTCCAGCACTTTTGGAGGCTGAGGCAGGAGGATCTCTTGGGCCCAGGAGTACAAGACCAGCTTGGGCAACATAGTGAGACCTTGTCTCTACAAAAAAAAAAAAAAAAATTTCAAATTAGCCAGGCCTGTGGTACACACCTGTAGTCCCACCTACTCAGGAGGCTGAAGTGGAAGGATCACATGAACCCAGGAAGTCAAGGCTGTAGTAAGCTGAGATCACTGGTAATGGAGTGAGACCCTGACTCACCACAAACAAACCAGAACACCCACAAAAAATTGAAGAGGGAAAGCAATGGGACATATAACCAGGTCAAAAGATTTTTTTTTTTTAATTACCAAGATATTTGTTAAAATGCCCCATGATTTCATGTCAAGACCCAGAGGCCCAGAAGACACCTTCCTAGGATATCAAAGAAAAGAAAAGAAAAGAAAAAAAGCATATTATGGTCAATCTGATGCATCAAAGGCTATTTAGAAACATTTTTAAAACACTTGGCTTTTGTGTTTCCCCCAGCCTCAGTTCATCTTCTCTCTTTGTGCTTAGCATTTCTTTTCAAAGACATTCTTTCTTGGGAACCAAGCCAAGGAAGCCAACTAGGAAGTCTGCTGTTTGTTTGAGGATGCTCCACCCTGGACATGACTCACCCAGGAGTGAAGGGCCTCTCAGTAAAGCCCAAGGAAAGCCCCTATAAGGTGCCCAGCATTCCTGTGTGTTCCTGTTTAAGGCACATTCTACTCTCTTCATCATCCTCTCCTCTAGCCATCATATGACTCTTCTCACACTCTCGGACTCAATTTTTACCTTCCCAGGGCTCTGATTGACCGTGTGGGATCGTATGCTACCTTTTCTTTATTCTGAAACTCTCCATACCTGGTCATCTTGCTGCGATCTCCTCAGGATCAACCTTAGGAGACTCTACCAAGATGTTCTTTTAAGGAGCAAGAGGTACCACACAGACATGACTAGGACTCACAGAGTGGTGTTGACTATAGCCAGCAAGCACCAAGTCACATGTTCCTGCTATTGCCACAAAAGCTTTGCTCACTCTTCAGTAGCTTGTCTATTGCTATTTGCATCATTGCCATTTCCACACTCACTCAGCCTTTGCCATTCCTCTTCTTAGTCAATCATGCTCATGACATACAGTTAAAACTTATCTCTAGGGTCTACCTAGCTGCCAAATTATAGTCATTTACCAACCCCCATACTACTAAAGGTTCCATCTATTTCCAAAAGTACTCTGCTTCTGATAGTGACCATTTGATATGTATTGTAAAAATTTCAGATAAACCAAAATGGCTTCAGAAACAAGCACTGTGAGGTAACAATACAAGCTATATAATTCTCCTACTAATATTTTCTCCTGGTGACCCATTTTGACTAAACACAAGAGATAACAACATACAAAATTCTTTGCACCAATGGAAACAAGGTCTTGGGCACATACTAGGTACAAAGCTCCCTAACAAGGAGCTTATATACCTTCAATTGTTCACATACAACTGACAGGCACTTGGATACACACACAGACACGCACAACCATGCTGCTTTGCAGGAAAATACCAACGTAGAACAAACAGACTAGAACCAGGATGCTTATCGGATCATGGTCATGGCTGATGGGCCAGGGATCATGCACAAGACATAATTTTTCTCCTTTTTTGACATCTGGAGAGCACATCTATTACCTGCTGTCTTTGGTAGGCAGAGAATGTTCTTTCCAAGTCTTCAAGATCCAAAATTTTGAAGACTTTTGTATCATCAATTTCGGTCCATACTGTTCCCTCCAGTTTGTTCTAGAAACATCAAGGTAATAAATGTATGGTATATAGTAATACACAAAAATAAAAGACTAATTATTCATTAAAAAACAGTGCTGCTATCCTTAACTTTTCAGTCTACCAGCCACTCAAAGTGAACTGGTTTCAATAGGTGTGACATTTATTTCAGAAGCTTTATCACTTAAATATCTGAGCAAGTGGGAATCCTGAGTCCACACTAGAAAATGACATCATTTAACAGCAGGGCTGTTTTCCCTTTGGGTGACAACACCATGAACTATGTGTCCATCAGAGGGAAAATTGGGACAAATGGCTTACCTCGGGCAGTTTAGACCAGTTGAAGGATTTCAGGGCATTTGTGGGCTGAGGAATGTTTTTCTTCTTGAGTGCCAGACCCATTGGAGCACCAGGAGGTGGCATGATTCCCCCTAAAGGAGGAGGCCCTGGGGGAGGAGGAGGGCCACCTGGAGGGAGTGGAGGTGGTGGAGGAGGAAGCATTCCACTTGGCAGAGGTGGGGGCGGTGGGGGCGGAAGGAGAGACCCAGGCACAGAGGAAGGAAAGGGCCCTCCTGGGGCTCCAGGTGAGGGTCCACCTGGGATGGAAGCAGAGACTGCCCTCTGAAAAGATAAAACAGGAAGAAAGAAAAAAATCAGTGAAGAAGTAAATTCATTAAATGATTTTGAGAGTTTGTAACTTTGCTGAAAATGAATTCACACTTCTGAGAATGTGGGTTTAGAGAGTCAATAAAGTCAAATGGACATTTTTGGGGCCTTCATGGATTCTATTGAGTCATGCCTCTGTATCTGATACCTGAGCGCCAGTCTGCAAAGCATTTATGTTTCTCTCACTTCTTGCACCATCACACAGTCTGGTGTTAATGAAATCAGTTTTCATTTTAAGAAGCTAATATGATTTCCTTTGCTCTTTATACAAGATTTGAACAGTATTTAAACATGAACCACCCAAACCACCTCTGCTGTCTGACCTACATGATAGCAGAAGGAGTGAGTCCTCTAACAACTGTGAAAAATCAAGAGCTGTCTCGGATCTATACCCCCTGTCATAAGTGCCTACTCAAGGGTGAGGGGCTCCAGGATCAGGAAAGCCCCAGCAGCTGCTGCAAGCGGAACCGAAGACCTCACCCTGCTGAGCTCATGGAGCTGTGCTGTGAGGTCTGCCACCTGCTGCTTGACTTGCTTGTGCTCGGTGGTCTCCTTTTCCAGCTTCTCCTTCATTTTATTCAAGGTCTGCATCATCTCTTCTTTCTCTTGGGTCTTGGCATCACATTCTCGCTCTTTCTTTTCCAGTTTCTGTTGTAGCTCATTGTGCTCTACACATGAAAACAATTGGACGTGAAAACAGAAATCTTCAGAGCTGAAGTCTTTTCTCTAAAAATAAAATTGACCGAGGATGATGGCAGAGAGAGGAGGTTCTATGAGGTAAATATTCTTTCTCTTCTCTATCAGAAGGAGGGACTTGAGGGCTAAGCAGTGTTTATGATTGAAGGGGACTTCAGAGGAACAGTTTTATTGGCTATGTTTTAGAAAAGACTCTAAAGTCAGAGTTCCAGAAATGAAACAAAAGTTTGAGCAACTACTTGAAAAGAACAGTATCTTTTTGGAAATTAATTCAGAATCTTGTCATTAAAATGGCTCTTTAGCAACATTAGGGAAAATGAATGTTAAAAGGGCCCCTTTCCACAAAACGAGAAATGAGATAGAGAGAAGTCTTTTTTGTTTGTTTGTTTGTTTTAGTGAGTCTCACTCCATCGCCCAGGCTGGAGTGCTGTGGCACATTCACGGCCCCCGCAGCGTCGAGCGCTGGGCTCCGGCGATCCTTCCGCCTCAGTCTTGCGAGTAGCCGGAACTTCAGGGGCGCACTACCACGCCCGGCTCAGTTTTGATTTATTGTAGAGACGAGGTCTCGCCAAGTTGCCGGGGCTGGTCTAAGTCTAGCTTTTAAGAGCTAGGTTTGCCAGCTCATGTCCAACCAGATGAAGGGCTGGAAGGGAGGATCACGCCTATGAGAAAGCAGCAGACCCAGGGTTTTTTCCCAAAGGGGGTCATTTCTCCCATCCAACTCTTTCCCACTGAAAGCTTCTTGAACTATCTTATGCTTTTGGCAAACAATTATTAAGACTTGTGAGCCGGGCTTGGGGGGCTCAGCCTGTAATCCCAGCACTTTGGGAGTCTGAGGCGAGTGAATTGCCTGAGCCCGCGGGTTCAAGACCAGCCCGGGCAACTTAGGGAGACCTCGTCTCAACAATAAATTAAAAAAAAAAAAAAATTAGCCGGGCGTGGTAGCACATGCCTGTAGTTCCAGTTACTTGGATCACCGGAGCCCAGCAGGTCAATGCTGGGGTGGCCGTGAGTGTGCCACTGCACTCCAGCCTGGGTGACAGAGTGAGACTCCAACTCAAAAAAAAAAAAAAAAAAAAAAGACTTGTGAAAGCAAATGTTATTATCTCAGTATTAACTGTTTTAAGGGCAGCAGTGTTGGTTAAGCATGAGAATTATGGTATATGGGGAGAAAACCTTAGCTCTCAGCTGCAGTTTTACTGGCTGCTATAATGGAACAAGGCATCTAATGCAGCATCATGCTTACATCGCCAATGAACATAACATTGTTGCTAGGAGTCATGAGCTTTGAAAAAGAGAATTAATAAAGGTAGGCTGGAGATTTTTATTTCAAATACGTGGCCCCAATTCCTATTCTTTTTATATCAATAAATCCACTAGAGATAGAACCCACTGGGGCAGAGCTATGCAGAACTGGTCTCTATTTCTGAATCTGATAACATATTTAAATCCTTGTTTTCTCTGTGACCTTCTCTCTTCTGAGTCCCCAAAAAATTAGAGTTTGCAGAGAGCAGTGGGAGTCACAAAATTCTTGGATTTTTACCAGCCATGGAACTAAGATAACCATCAACCCACTTTTACCACCTTATGGTTGCTTTTCTGACTTTAGATACACATCTAAAAATGACCTCACTGTATCCCATTTTCCTTCTTTTATCTCCATGTCATTCCTCTTTGACAATTATAAGAATAGGAACTTGCCTTCCTCTCACCAGACATTAGTCTTTAAAAAATCTGGCTGTGCCATATTATCGCCCAAGATGTTTTAACATTTTAGTACCCCTGAGGCCCTATTTCAAGGAGCCTATTCTGCATGTTGGGAACAGGGCTTAGATCCGTGGTTTTCAAATGCTCCTTAGATGATCCTGATGTAATGCCAGGTTTGGAAAGCTCCATAAATGGTATCCATTAACCATCCATTCACTAAACTTTTGGTGAACACTTCCCAGTGTGCTGCACTAAAGATAATTCTCCCCAAATAGTCTCTTTCAGGTCCGTAGAACCGCCTGTCTCCTTACAGTCTCCATCTTTGGACTAATTTGTCAATATGTGCCCTCCTCTTTTACACTCTACTCATGACTTCACTTTAAACCATACTGTTCCTCCCACCAACCTTGGAGATTTTCTTTTGTGCCACCCCAGTCACCCACGTTCTGTAATAGTCACTACCACTTATTGTGTAACTAGTATGTACCAGACACCATGCTAATGTTCTTACATTTGTTTTATCATTTAATCTTCACAACCACCATGTAAGTTAGGTTTGATCCTCAGACTGAAGGAGGAGACTGGGGCAGAAGAAAGGACATGACATATCCACACGGTGAGTGAGGGGTAGACTCAGATCCAGAGCCTAGCACAGTGCCTGACACATACAGGAATTTAATAAGTATTCAAATTTAATAAGTATTCATGGAATGAACTAATGAGTGGCTGCAAAGCTAATGTACTAAGTACTCTACTCAATTTGCACACTTAATCTCCATGCTAAAGAGTGTATTCTGAAAATTTCCACTATTTTCTCTTTACCCTAACTTTTAATCTCTCTTTACCCTTTTAATCAATGTTTCTATTCTATCTGTAGCAGTTACTGAGATTTATTTTTAAAATACATGTACACGACCACCTAGTTGAGGGTAATCCAAATACATGCGAGGAACTCGTAACATAATGGAAATTAACACTTGATATTTTCTGGTGTCAGTGGTGGCCTTGCCTTTCTGCTCAATGGAAAAGGACAAATGTGATGACAGGAAAAGAAATGCCTATGCATCTCTTGGACCCTCTTTTTGCACAATAAATAGTGGGATGAGTGTTACTGTATTTCATTGGCTGTGACTGAATAACATGGATAAGGAAAAGGAAGCTAGTTAAATAGCATGGTGGCAGCATGATGTCTGGGACTATGAGTGTTTCCCATAAAAGGGCTAACTTCAATTTGCTTTAATATTTTGAAGAAGAGACAAAAGAAGAGACAACCACTGTGAGTGGTTGACACGGTGATGGAAATAAATGTCTCTCCTGTCATTTGATGCTGAGTGATAATATCCAAGACACATTCAAATACTAATTACTAATTGGCCTGTTTACATGTCATAACACACATCTCTGCACTGGTCTCTAATTTTCTACATGATTTATCTTTTTATAATTGGTGCCAATTAAGGTCATGGAGAGAATTGGGTAGCTGAAACCAAATGGATTACTCTTCTCTTAAAATTTTGGATAATCCCTAGTGTTCCTTATTATATTATTAAAAACCAGTACACTTTAAAGAGCCGTTATGGAGCAGAGGAAGGGTTTGGATGATTGAATTTTTTGGGGAGGGAGTTGGAGTCTCATCTGTCACCCGGGCTAGAGTGCAGTGGCACACTCATGTTCACTGTAGCCTCGACCTGCTGGGTTCAGGCGATCCTTCCACCTCAGCCTTCCAAGTAGCTAGAACTACAGGTATGTGCCACCATGCCCAGTTAATTTTTTTATTTACTGTAAAGACGAGGTCTCCCCAAGTTGCCCAGGCTGGTTTTGAACCCCTGGGCTCAGGCAATTCTCTCACCTTGGCCTCCCAAAGTGCATGAACTACTGTGCCCAGCCTGATTAGAAAATTTGAATGAATGAATACTGAACAACAAATGCTATTAGCTTTTCAGAAAACTGTTTACATGATTATAATAAAAGCATAAAATATTTGAGAATCATCATGACAAGTAAAATAGCTTGATTTGACACAGCCAGTGCAAAATGATTAAGACATTAAACAAGGTTTTATGCATTAAGGTCAACAAGAAACATTAATGCCAATTTCAAAATATACAAAAAGCAGGGTCACCCAATAACCATCAACACGACTCTTCCCTTGTCAGGGTCTCATCATTTACCTTTTCTCATTTTTTCTGCTTGTTCTTTCCACTGCTTAACTTCATTTTCATTTACCAACCTGCATAACAGTTAAAGGAACACTTATTACAAAAAATATAAATGGTCTATGGCTGACTCTGCATTCTCCCTGGATACAAATATAGTCTACTGCAGAGAAAATCCTGAGTGCATGCTTGAAATCCATTTAAAACCAGATGTTACTTAGACATATTGCATGTGTATATATAGTAACTCATATTTGACTCCCAAACATTTCAGCTCTCCCAGCTGTTATTTTGATGTAGGATAAAATAAATGTCTAACATTGTCACCATTATCTCACAGACAGTGGAATAAGAAGAGACTTACATTCGTACAACATTCTTAATATTAAAATTTTCCAAAGGTGTGGAGTCAGGGTCCTGTCCTTTGTCATTCTGGATAACTATCTGCTGTATAATTCTATCTAGTAGTAGCCAGTACTGAACAGTGTTGCCACTCCTCTTGTCTAGAAAAGAAAAGAATAGTGAAAAAAAATCTTCAAATTATTTCTAAACTAGGATGAATATTTTTCAACAGTGGTCACCCTTTAGAGCCACAGAACCAAAGAGATCTGCACTAACGCTTCTCAAAGCTGCTGGAATTCTGACATACAATGATCACTTATTTGATTGAGTAGCAATCTCAACTCTGCTACTCACAACCCTTTTCTAAATGTGCTGTAAGGCATATATTTGTTTCTGAAATCAAATTTTAATTTATTTCACTTTGAGAATTGCGTTAACACCCCTTAAGCTGTGCGGACACGCACATTGGACTCCAATGTGCACATTCCAAGGTTTAGAATCCCTGGTGTGTGCCTAATCTAAACAGCACTGCTCAGAAGACAGAGCCCTTTGGACAATGTTCAAACATTCAACAGCTCAAATGTAAATCACAAACACACTCACAAGGCATTTGGAGGCAGTGGTGCAGGATGGACATGAAATGAGGGTAAGCTTCACTATGAGTGAGCCTCTTCCTGGTCAGCTCAAACATCTGAGTTGCACTTTTTGTGTCTATGTGAACCTATTTTATAAGAAGAAGAAATCTAAGTCAAACATCTACGTTCCTCAATTCCCGCAGTGCGAGGGAATGAAATTCAAAGCAAACAGAAACTAGGTAACAAAAGAGAATTTTTATCTCACTCATAGGTTACACTGGTGTTTGTCGACCCCACAACACACATTATGAGGGGAAAACTCTGTGAGCTGATCAGTCAAGTCAGAATAATGGTAAGCATACATACCAGTTCAAATCTTTTGGCAAATTCTAGTTCATCTTCATTTCGGAGCATTTCAAAAAAGTCTAAATGCCTGAAAGATAATTAAATAAAAATTAAGTAGAACAGTCTACAAATACAGGCACACAGAATTCAGGACATTAATACTAAGGTCTTTTCTGAATTTTCAGAGAGATCTCTAAAAGAAATAAGGTATAAAATTTGAATGCCTAAGCTTAGCTATGCTCTTTCTTAGGAAAAAGGACATAACCTGAGAGAAATAAGATCACAATAAGCCTAGGGTGCCTAGCATATAGTAAGCAATTATTAAATTAATACTTAGCAAATCGATAAATAATCAAGTCCAGATTCTACTCATAGACTCCCTTTATGGAAAAACAAACCCATATACCTACACTTGACTTGCTGCTGAATTGAAAATCACAAAGTAACTGTTCACACTATTCATTTATTCACTAAAATATATACTGAGCCCCTACTATGTATTTTACACAATGGAGATGCATTTTAAGAAGACACATATAACAGGTCAAAGGAAATAGAAGATGATGGGAGGTGAGGTGAAAAATGTGTACACAATGGTTGGAAAAGGCTTCTCTGCAGGGAACAAGCAATTTGGACATCTGTGAAAGATCACTTGAAACTGAGGAAATAGCAACTGCAAGGGCCCTGATGCAAGAGTATTTTTTATACGTTCACAGAATACCAAGGAGAAGAGCATGCTGGAGTGCGTGAATGAAGGAGAGGATTGATAGAAGGAAAGATCTGAAAGCTAGTAGAAATATCTTAGAGATAGTAAAATGATTGCCAACCAGAGCTAATGAACAGGAAGTGGAAATTAACATTCATAGAATGTCTATCAAAGGTGCTAAGTGATTCCACATGTTTTATAGTCAATTTTCACAACAGATCTGAAAGGTAGCTGTTATCACCACCACCTTTTTTTTTTACAAGTATAAAAATTGTAAAGTTCAGAAAAATTGAGCAATTTTACGAGAATAGGAAGTAAGAGGCAAGACTAGGATAAGTTATGAATTCAAGTCTAATGCCAAAATCCATATTAAGTTCTCGACACAGTGTGCTGCTTCCTTCACCAACAAAGTCTTACTATAAAAACATCATTAACTGAACTAACATCCTGGTGCAAGACCCTTTTGTTACAGACAGATCACAAGAAATCCACAGGCTGGCACTTGAGGAGACATTGCACTACACACATGGAAAAAAACAAACGATCTCAAATCACAACAGTCTGACTTACCTATCTAATGTTGAATTTTCATGTTCCCTTAATTTATCTATTACAGGCTGAATTCCTAACATCAGAAATTCATAGCGAAGATGAAGTCTAAAGTCCAAACTCTCCTGAAAGTAAAAGGGTAGTAAAATAAATATTTATGGTTTTTAGACTACACAGTAATCATTTTTTTAAAAATTGCTTTTTAACAATACATTTTAAAAATTGTATTCAGAAGGTTCTTACCACCCCTGCGCCTTGGCTTAATACTGCATTAATGAAGGACATGATGGCAGTCTTGAGACTCACTTCATCTCGATATCGCCCAGTGCTTTTATCCAAGTCATTAATTAACGTCTATCAAAGATACAAATATAAAAATAAAGGACTGAAATATTACTAACATTATGTTCATTTTGTGAATTTTTTTATACTCCCAAATTTTTAAATCTTGTGTTTATTCAGAATTATACTGATCCATAGAAAGCTACCTTTTTCTGAAGATAAGCCTTAAAAAGGCTACTTTCAAAATTTTTACACCATATATGTTCATACACACATATATGTAAAGTACAAAAGATTTTGCTTCATTACCTCTGCTTGTTTTTCACAAGTGAGAAAAATATAGTTAAATATGAGAAAATATTCATACTGATCTAATTCAAGAATAGCAACCCATAAAATTTTCAGGGAACACCCCATTTAGTGGATTCAAAAGATGTGTGCTGTGTAATATGTAAGATGTAGGGCCAAATTTTCAAGTTCTGTAAGTCCAAGATTTTCAAGTTCTGTAAATAGTAGATTAATCAACTATAAAAAGTATATTCTTAAATCTAAGAGGAAAGGAATGTTTGAAGTCACAGTTT
The DNA here is from genome assembly GCF_000164805.1 of Carlito syrichta. Taxonomy (NCBI): domain Eukaryota; kingdom Metazoa; phylum Chordata; class Mammalia; order Primates; family Tarsiidae; genus Carlito; species Carlito syrichta. The sequence goes on from NW_007253954.1 coordinate 684,412, forward strand.
GAGTAACTACCACAGAGGGAAATCTCAAATAATGTACCCCCTACAGGGCCAGAAAAGGTACCTGTTTGAGCAGGTTTTAGAAAGGGGTAAATGAAGAGGTGCTGAGGGAGCACCCACCTGAAAGCGGGTTCTTTCGCTGGCATACTTCTGGTAGTGCAGCATGGCCTGCAGAACCTTCTTGTGGCCTCCGGGAACCAGGCACACGGCGCCCAAGATTTCCAGCACGGCCACCTTTGTTTTAATATTCTCTGTGCTCAGACTCTGAGCAATTACATTAATACTCTCAGAATGAGCGAGGACATGAGCCCGACCTTGAGAGTTGTTCATTAGTGCCTTTATACATCCAATGAGAGAGGTATGTATTCGAGACTCTGAGGTCTCGTAGTCCATGGTCTTTAGAAAGTTGAGAATACATGACAGGCCATCCAAGTCGATGAATCTGGTTACAAACCTGTCACGAAGAGAAGTGAATCAGACTTAAGTCCCTGTGGGGTTTTGTTATAATCTTTAATAGAAAAGTCTGGGAGCAGAGGGATGGGGCAAAGGAAGAAGATTTACTTCCTAAAGTACCGAACGCTTACATTGATGAAGTCTTAATTCTTTGCCTCTTCCTTGGCACAGACCCAATGGTCAGGTCTAACCAGAAGTGTGAAAAAACCTCCACTTGAGGTAAACACATATCAGCTGGTATAAAGAACCAATTAACAGATCATACATCCATAAAAAATCAGGAGCAAGAGAACACTCAGAAATACATATTTTGTCTTAGGTTAAAATCATCTGCTGATCCTGTGTTATTGTAGCATCTAGTTCCCATGTACTCTTATTTGTTGATCACTGATCCAAACTCCCTATCAATGAAAGTCAAAGAATATCCTTAAATTCCAGGATATTTGCTTGTTGAACAAATGATAATCTACACCCCTGAGGTTTCACAGCAAAACCCTTCTTTTGTATGACATGCTACATGGACTCTCAATATATAAAACAGATGAAAGCAATACTTTTTTATATATTAATTTTGCTAGTATCTGTAATACTTAATTGCTGTAAAGTTAATCAATAAGAATAATTCACGATGCACATGAGGATATTAAAGCCCCTGAAAAGTTCTGAAGTTATATAGCCTATTTATCTGACTACTCCAGAAATTTCCAAACTTATTTAGCCTTGGATACTCCTTAACATCTAAGACTTCAGAACACACTGAGGGAAACACTGTTAGAATAATCTAGATCATCATCACACAGATGCACAGTATTTTTGATGAATCAGTAGTTTTTCTTAGTTTGCATTTTATAGTCAAATAGAAGGTATCTTTATTTTCTAGCCATTTGACCCAACCACATGACCCAGATTTAGCCAAGTTCATTCAACCAATTGGCTTCATTCATAGCACCTGTGATAATGAAGTATACCTGTAAGAATCCCAATAACTTACCAAATCCTAGCGGCATTAATGGAAAAGGAAGATGTGGGAGGCACATAGTGGAAGCTGACTACCAGAGAGGAAATGAATCACTACTGCCAGAAAGTCCACCTTCTTTTTTATTCTTATTATTTCTTTAATAATCCACATGCCATAGCACTCACCCTTTTAAAGTGTACAATTCAGTAGTTTTTAGTCCATTCACAGAGTTGTTCAACCACCAATACTACCTCAACCTGGAATGTTTTAATTTAACCCCAAAAGACCACTTTCTTCTCTCCCCAACTTCTGGCAACCACTAATTTACTTCCTGTTTTTATAGATCGGTCTATTCTGGACATTCATATCAACAGAATCTTATGATATGTGGTCTTTCATTACTGGTTTTTTTCACTTAGCATATTTTCAAGGTTATTCCATGTTGTAGCATGTATCAGTAATTTCATTTCTTTTTGTAGCTAAATATTTCATTGTGTGGATAAATCACATTTTATTTATCCATTTATCAGTTGAAAGGTATATAGGTTGTTTCCACATTTTGGCTGCTATGAACATTTGTGTACAAGTTTTTTGTCGTTGTTTTTTGGGGGGGTGCATGTCTTCATTTCCCACAGTCACACTATGTTTAACATTCTGAAAAACTGTTCTTTTCCAAAGGGGTTGCACCATTTTACATTCCCACCAGCAATGAAGAAAGGTCTCAATTTTTCTACATTCTTGCCATCATTGTTTCTCTGCCTTTATTTTAGCCATTCTAGTGGCTGTCTGCATATCTTTTCATTGAAAAAAATCTCTTTGCTAAATGTTCAATGAGTAAAGTTATCTTATTCATGATTTAATTACATGCTTTTAATTTAAGACTTCCTGGATGGAATTGACTGTTGCAGAAAATAGGAAGGAGAAGGAGAGGAGAAGGGAGAGAGGAACACATTACCCAGGGGAAAATTACCTCATTGGTTTTGTCCTTAGTGCTGTCTTCAAACTCTCTATAGTTTTACTTCTCTCTTCTTCTTCTTCTTTCTCTAAAGCCAGCAGAGATTTTCTCTATGCAACAGAAACAGAAGTTACTCCTTCAAATTCTACTTTTTATTTATTTATTTATTTTTGAGTTGGAGTCTCACTCTTCACCCAGACTGGATTGCAGTGGCACACTCATGGCCAGCCCTGCGTCGACCTGCTGGGCTCTGGTAAATCTTCCACTTCAGCCTTCCAAGTAGCCGAAACTACAGGCGTGTACTACCATGCCTGGTTAATTTTTTTATTTATTATAGAGATGAAGTCTTGCCAAGTTGCCCAGTCTGGTCTTGAACCTGCAAATACTACTTTTTAATTAGAGTATAAATAATACAAACCAACAAATTACTTCCTACTATCACATTAAATATAATCAATACATACATGATTAAGACTTATAAGTCAAAAAGTAGAGCAACACCATCGAGGATTTCATAAGTTTTTTGTACCTACTATAATTTAGGTCCTTCTAATTTTAAATAAAGGGTTAAGAAAAAGTTTAGAAATCTTGATAGTGATTAAGTTGCCCAAAAGTTTGCTAACTATTCCATGACCATATTCTGAGGTAGATATTACTATTTATATTTGATAGGAAGAAGACTGGATCGGCACTTACATACAACATTCTGGCAATTAAAGTTAATAACACAGCCGGGCTCGGTGGCTCAGCCTGTAATCCCGCGCCTTTGGGAGGCTGAGGT
>NW_007253954.1:687846-724621 GCF_000164805.1 Carlito syrichta
AACTGCTAGGGGAGGGAGGGGCACACTTCATCAACAAGGGTACCTGCATAATCAATGTTTGTATATCTAACCCTGAATTTTACCCCACATTTTTATAATAAAAAAAGGAAGAAAAAATTTTATTATTTTTATTTTAAAGATGTGGGGTACAATTCAGGGTTAGGTATACAACAAATGTTCATTATGCAGGTACCCTTGTTGATGAGGTGTGCTCCTCCCTCCCCTGGCAGTTTCCCTCAGTTGCTAATCCCACACCACACTCCCCTGGCAGTTTCCCACTACTGCCAATTCCTTTCTTATAGTATTATGATAATTGTTCAAGGTCTGCTTATGAGTAAGAACATATGGTACTCTGTTCTTTGTTTCTGAAGAAAAACAACTAAATTAGACTTAAGACTCAGATGAACAATTCCTTCAAAGTAAATGCTTAACTTCTAGAAATGATTCAACATCACTTCGAGATCAGGCTATGGAGTATGTATACATGTGTGTGTTTGTATGTGTTTTTTTCCTACTCAGGGATCTGCTAGAGCAGTGCTTCTCAAACTTTAATGTGAATAGGAAAACCACCTGGGAATCTTGTTAAAATGTGGACTCTAGTTTGGTATGTCTGGGGTGAGGCCCAAGAGGCTACATTCCTGACAAATTTCCAGGAAGTGCTGATGCTGCAGGCACAAGGTTCTAAGAAAGAAGATCTCAGCTGATAGTACAAAGTTATGAACGCTCACAAGGTTTACAGTCTTTCCATTCCCTTTCATTTCGTGAGCACCTAGTTGTACTAAAGTCTCCCCAATCTAATGCCCACAGAGACCTCCACCAATGGAGCTACAGGTCCCTTTGCTTCATCCTATTCTGAACACATTCTTGTTAACCTCAGTCTTTATACCTGTTGCCAATTCTGATAAAATTCTTGGCTAGGAGACCGATTGGGGTGACTGTATTGAAGCTTGACTCATTCATGGGTTTCAATAGTCCCATCTCTTCCTCTCTTTCAGGACCACAACTTATTAGGGGTGACTTTATTTAATTAATAGTATCAGCATTAAGTAACTAACTATTGACTAAAACCTAAACTTGACTTCATACTGACATGGGTAAATCCCAAAGCACACAAATACAGCAGTATCATTTATGGCAACTGAAATAAAACACCAGTAAAGAATTTTGGTTTTTTAATTTGTTTTTGTTTCTACTAATGCTGTCCTCTTGCTTGTGATGCACCTGGACAGCTATCACCAGGAGATGGTAAGGGAGGAAGTTGCGTGCAGAAACAGCCAACTAATTCCTTCAAAGGTCCATGAGACTCATCCCCTGGAAAATTCAGCACAAATTCAGCCAAGAACATTTAATCTCCAATGGCACAGCTGAACTTGTTTGGACTCTTAAGTAATCACTTTGAATTTGCTGCTCAGAGTCAAGCCTTTTATGAATATCATTCTTTATTCCTAAGCTTAATCATACAAACAAAACTATCCCCAAATTAAAGACATTTCACTGTGGGTCACTAATACTAAAGATGCGTGTATTTATCCTTTTAACAATTTTGGAGAAGGTGGAACATTTGAATAACAGCAGACTACATTAAATCTCTCCCTAGTAGAGTTTGGAAACGTAAAATGTCAAATAAAATTAAATTGTAACTTCCTTTCCCAATACTGTATAAGGAACATTACCTTCCTCCCAAACAGAAGAGATCATGACCTTTTCTGCATGAGACACAACCAGGTTTCTATGTAAGATTACACTTACAGCAACTGTGCTGAGAAAATTGAGGGCATGTAGGCCGAACCTGATATTCTAATGTGACTTTTCAAAATAGAATAATGTATATAAAGTCTCAAGTTTTCAAGCTTCACGTTTAGGAAGAAGGTTTAACTTGCGACTTTCAGTAGATACAGGGATATGCCTACATTTCTGAAGGTGACTGCTTTGTCAAACATCTAGTATGCACCTTGGCATAAACAGGACAGGCCTTGTGAAGGCCTCTTGAAGGTCTCTTTGAGTGCTCTTTGCACTTACTATATACCTGCTCACATGAAAAGTGGGCAAAAGACAAAGTGCATCCTTGCAGAGGATCCTCCTGTGAAAGCTGCTAAAGCATACACTGGAATGTGTGGGTCTGAGAGATGCAAAGACACAGCATGGAAATCCCTGGCCAGGAGTCTGAAACTAAGCTCCCATTTGAAACATTTCCTTGGTATAAAAACAAGCCAGACTACTAAGCATACTGAACTTCACCTCACATCCTTCCCCCTCGATAGAGCGTGGAGAAGCTGCATACAGAGAAAGCCCAGGTCCTTCTAAGACCCACTCTTTTATTATACCATTTTTCACTCTTTAAAAGCCAACAGATCACTCAGGGGTCCTTTAAAGAACAAAGCATTCTTGTAATGAGACTTACGTAAAGTAACTGAACCTGTTCCACAAAAGGCTGGCTTCACAGACTTGTAAGTGCTGCAGTTCTCAACCAGGACTGTTTATCAGACTCTCAAGGCTTTAAAGAAAACAGATGCCTTCCCTACCTCAGAAAAGTCAGTTTTGGTAGGCTTTGGGGTGGATGGGAGGTGGGATTACCAAGACTCTTTCACATGCCACAGGGTGCCTATTACCCTACCCATCACTTGAGAGACACTCAATACCAATTGTAGCTGTTGATGCTACGGACAATGGATAATGGCAATGTGGAGAAATGCCCCTTCAACAATCCCTAAGCAGAGAGCCAAAGAGTCTAACTGCCAGACCATAAAAGAATCTGGAGGAACTGTGTGCCTTTCCACTGTCCCAGGGACAGTGTCTTGGGATTTCTGCTATGTGTTGTCAGGTATTCTCCAGTATATACAGACATAGAGGGGATTAGTCAGAACTATGCAAGGAGGTGGTAGCAATAGATATGGTGAGAAAAACAAAAAAACCCAGCATAGTGTTTCTGGTCTTATCAGGTCTCCTTGTTCCTTTAGGTATGCAGGAGTCTTGAGGTCTCATTAATTCATGGACTGTTAATGCCTTTTACCTTGGACCCTGAAAGATGCTGGCTCAGTCCTGAAAGGGGCACTGGAAACTTTGTTAGGTGTTTGACAAAGGATAGCAAAGCCACTGACAAATGAATAGACTTGTGAAGCTCTGAGAAAGGATTTTTTTGGAATAGGAAGCAAATATACAGTAATTAAAATGTACATTACTCAGGAATGTAGGAAAGGTTGTCCAAGTAGCTGCACAGAGGAGAAAGGAGACCCTTAGAGAAGGGCCACATATTGGCACATCATAGATCCTGTAGCCCAGAAATGAGCCAGGTCTACACCAGACAAGGCAGGGATTAAGTCGCTGAAGGACAAATTAGGACAAATTAATCTGTCCCGATTTTTGAAGAAAGGTACTTAGCATTTCTCCACTTATAGAAGGGAACTCATTAGCAAAGAAGCAGCTTCTCTATTAGATAATCAAACAATGCTGACTTAATTAGAAAGAGAAACCATTCTTTTTTTCCTAATAGCCAGGAGCAAGAATTCGGATAGTAGTCTCACATGCAGGAAATCTAAATGGCTCCAAATTATTATTGCTTAGGCCAATGCACAAAAAATCCTGGGGGTCATCACAAATCTCACATCGTATTAGCATAGTCATATATATGCTGAGGTCAATTTTTTCTCAATGTTGGCATTCAGTAAGATGCCTTGAATTAAAAGGATTTGGTGGTTATTTTCTGTCCTTTTCTACTATGCTTTTAGATTAGAAACCCTTAGGGCAAAAACATATGCAGTTTCTTCTATAATTTACACAGGCCTGTTCACATTAACCAGACTATTTATTATTCATTGTATGACAGCAGAAAGAGTATCTTCAAAGAAAAATTTAAAAATAGAGAAAGTCACAAAAAGTCAAGACCTCTAAAAGGTTTAGCAAAAATGCCAGAGTCACATATTCTAATCAGTTAACTTTGCAGCAGAAGCAAGATATTATTGGACAATTTAAAATGTTTGCTTTAAGTGATAAGAAATTAATTCTCCATAAGAACTCTGGAGAAGGCAGGAAAGAGGTGGAGTGTTGTGGAAGCTATTGTCTACTTGGATATTATAAAGCCAGTGTTGAATATGAGGGGTTGATTCTTACAATCATAAGTATGCCTGCTGAGGCAAAGATGGTGGGGGGCGATCTGTAAGTTTCATCAACTGGATTACGTTACTAAGGCTCAAAGGTTGATGACTTATTTTCTGCTGGGCATTTTAGCTTGACCAGTAAGTATCCCTCAAGCTGTTAGAATGCTGACACGCATGTGTCATATTTTAGACACTGAGAATACATTTTAAACAATACATTTAGGTTTAGTAGTACTAGGATTTTCCAAGGACATCTCAGTGCTATTGTTATTATGCCTTTTCACTAAACCACTAACTCCATGAATTCCTTATCTTTATATGCGTAAAAGCACATCTTTCCCTTGTAAAATCCAGAGGCTAGGGAATAACCAAGTTCCCAGTAAGTAAGAGAATGGGAAGCATATAGTCAAAAAATTATTTAACTATACTATTTTTAAATGTATTAACTTTTAAAATAGTGCTGCCATAACAAAGTTCCAAATGACCAGTAAGAGCAATTGCAAGTTAAAGTTGAACACAAGCCAGATTTCAGATTACGTTTCCTCTTATAACATTAAATTCAATTACATTTTAGTGTGTGCTGATTTTATTTAAAACATACTGGAAAAATCACTTTACCAGTACCACTCTTACCCCTTTTCCTTTTCCCAGCACTGAGTGTTTAGGATAAAGTTTGGAAAGGTAATGATATTTGGTAGGTCTTAGTCGAATTTATTGTGCAACAGTGTACTTTGTACTAGGACTTGCATTTTAAACTGTGTCATAGAACATAAAGTATACCTACAGCAGCCATGGAATTGAGCTGATCGATGTAAAATTCAGGCCAACTTGTAGCTCCCTTGTTTTCTTCTTGATCCTAAAAAGCGGGGGGAAAAAAAGAAAAAGTGACCTGACATGTATGCACAGCAGCCAGAAGCACATCTGACTTCCAGAGCACCTACACAACGGTGCACACAAAACATTAAAGGACACTAGGAGAAGAGATATTTATTTTTAAATGTTGACTTTAAATCATCAGACAATCCACTTGACTAGGGTGGTCTTCCCAATCCAATTTCCACAGAGTGTTGAAATTTGAGTTAGGTGTGACCAGGGGTAATTTTCTGAACCATGGATCAGGAATTTAAATGGGAACTTGGCTCCAACGGGGTGTAAAATTTCTTCCCTTCAGGGGCTATGTCATACTAAGGACAGTACTGCTAGACTATGCCTCTGGATGGAATCCATGAGAGAAGGAAGCCTGCCTTAAAAGTGACTACAGGATTCAGCCAGTTGTGAACCAGACTTCCACAGTTAGTTTATTCAGACTTTAACAGACAGTGAAGATTTCAAAGAAGAGTTTCATCTGGTGTGGCCAAAAGTAGGTACAGTTTCAAATGAAGAGATGGAAGAATAAAGCCTGACACTTAATGGAAGGTAGTAAAATGAGCACACATTAGTCCCAGGCCCAGCCCTCATGCTGTGACATGAGGAGTTTTAAAAGAAAATGTAGTACCTCTGATCAAAAAAGAACTGAACCCAAGAAATTCAGGAACCCAATCCTAAACTGCCCCAGCCAATCTTGCCTCTTACAAACCAGGGTGACCTAAAGTCAGTCCCTGGTCCCTGGGGCTTCTGTGGATGGGATATCTGTGCCAGCCTGAATCCAAATCTTAAAAAAACAAAACAAAACAAAACAAAACAGTTGCCTGTGACCTGTGCTTCACCTGAACAGTAAGCCCATCAGGAGATGATGGCATTGTGGTTGGGGATTTCTATGCATTTTTGCAGACCTATTCGGCTGTGAGTCATTTGTGTGATCAAACAGATTTGTAAAGGAAAACTACAGCTAGTCTCTAGTTCACATTCAGAACTTACAGTCGCACCCCCCCCCCCCCCCCCCACGGGGATGCTGTGCCATGTGCATGCAACTGCTGCCAGGTAATGAAGTAGTTACTACCTGTTATGTTTTAACATCTCTTTTAGTAGAGCTCTATTGCCTGATGTCAGCATCCCAAACCTTGGGAGAGTGGTTTCAGGGTGGAGCTTTTAATTTCAATCCCATACTATATCCCAAAAGGCACTTTCTCTAAGATAATCTTTTCAGACAGGTCTACACAGGTGGAATAAAAGAAACTGAATTCCAAACCATTTTTTAAGTAGTCACAACATGGGGCAAAGTAACTTGCTTACGGTACCTGAAAAGCTGACAGTAACTGATATCTGAACCTAGGCAGTTGTATGGGTTTCATTTGGAGATTGAATGAGCCATATGATGGGGACAAAGGCTACAGCAGTGGCTTTGAAGTTGGACTGGATTACATTTCCACAGCTTTAAAAAGTTTAGGGAATCTGATGAGTTTTTAGAAACAACCCTTAATTATAATTTAACATGTTAATAAAAGAGCCATACGGATAGTGTAAATGCTGGACCTTCTTTCCTCTTAAAAGGGAGCATTAAAATTAGCAAAAACCCTGCTGTTACCAATATATTTAACAAGCCAAAACTTACAGTGATATTCAGTGGTATTTGAACCTATAAAATGAAATAGAAGGTGCCAGATCTTTCAATTCCTCAAACTAGGGCAAATTTCCAAAACTAAAACAAAACCAAGTCCCATGTCTGAGGTCCTAAGAGAGCCTGTCTATTATAAACTTAATATTTATGGTTACAGACCAGAGATCATTTTAGAAACTGATGATTAGAACATAGAGGGAAATCTTTACACTTTGGAAATATTTTAATAATGAAAACAGATTAACAGTACACCTAGATACTGTAGTCAAAATACAGGGGAGAAAGCTTCATTTTTATTCCACATGCCTCAGTGCTGAGAAAACCAAATGAGCTAAATATGTGAAAGCTTCTTGTAAAATGTAATGTTATCCCTCTATTACTGAGGGGGATTCTCAGAGTTCTTCATTCTGGCAATGCAGCTCTAGCTTCCCTGGGCTGCTCTGGTGCTTCTATACAGGTGCGTGCTGCAGGAGCCAGTGAAACCCCCAACTGAGAGCCAACACTCTCTCCTCCTACTTAGTATGGCTGCTACAAGTCTGTAGGTCTGCAGAGGCACAGGCCAGAAGGAGGTAAATGCAACTGTTCTCTGGTGGGAAGAGAAGGAGATCTGAACATTAGTTATTTTATTATTTCTCTAATCCAACTTTTCCTGTTTCCGTAGGAGGCTGACAGACATCTACAAGTAAATACTCATGGACAAGATTTTTCTGCTGGAGGCAATTCACCTTTGACACTTGGCCTTTGCTTTCGGTCTGCATTGATGACTGTTTTAACCTCTTCTCCTGGTTGTCTATTTTGCTTCCATGATTCCAAATTCTGGGAGTGGGGAGGGCCCTTTGCCAGAAAAGGGAACTTGTATAGTACAGGAGGTCTTCAAGAACATAGACTTTTTTTTAAATCACACAACTCACTTAAAGATAAAGCAATACACAGTGTTTCTACCCTTGCTTCATTTCCAAATGACACATTTTTTATTCCAAATCTCTGGTCAGTGACTAGTAAAAATTTTCAAGAGATCCTCCCTCCATCCTCTTTAAACACACAAAGGTGCATTACTTTTCTCAACATCATTTGCCCATAAGAACACACTTTGCATTGCTTCTTATTTTTCACTTTCTGAGGTAAACAGTTACAACTCTATCCCAGACTTCACTATCATCCCTTTCTGTTTCTATCCAAGATAACTGGGTTTCACTTACTTGGCCATCAACAGACATATATTTGAATCCCAAGACAATCACTAGCTATGGAACTTTTTGGCAGGTAAGTTAAGTAACCTCTTTGTGACTCTCAGTTTTAGTTTCCTTCTCTGTAAGATGGGTGCCTATCTCACAGGGTCTTGGTGAGACCTTAAAAAGTTAATACAAACAAAGACAGCACTGGGAACAACACACACAGAACATGCTCAATAAATGTTAACCATGATGATAATGATACTGTTCCAGAGTCTCCAGTGATGGTCATTCCAAAGTCCTTGTTACTGGAACTGCAAAAATTGGAACACCAAACTGGGTGCAGTGGCTCATGCCTGTAATCTCAGAGTTTTGGGATGCTCAGGTGGGAGGACTGCTTGAGGCCAGGAGTTCCAAGATCAGCCTGGGCAACATAGTGAGACACCTCTCATCCCACCCCCATTTTTACAAAAAATTAGTCAGGCATGGTCGCATATGTCTGTAATCTTAGCTACTCAGGAAGTTGAGGTGGGCAGATTACTTGAGACCAGGAGTTTGAGGTTGCAGTGAGCTATGATCGCACCACTGCATTCTGATCTGGGTAACAGAGTGAGACCCCCATCTCTTTAAAAAAAAAAAAAATTGAAGTAAATTTTGGTAGTGATTGTTCAAATTTAAAATGCATACAACCTCTGACCCTGTAAATTTTGCTTTTAGGAATTCAATTACATATTCACACTTACACAGATACATAATCACAAAGATTTTTCACTTCAGCACTATATGAATTAACAAATGATTTTTAAAAAGAAAAAAAACAAATATATGTAGAAGGGAATTATTATATAGCAGGAACAAAGAATAATGTAGAGAATTACATAATACTATAGAAAACAACCAAATATACTGGTGGGGGAAAATGTTTCAGAATATGTTTTTCCATCTGTATATACACACACACACACAATCACACTATATGCAATAATTTCTAGAAATGTAAATAAAACTTCACAATGGCTACCTCTGAGTAACAGAAGGGAAGTTTTTCTACTTATAAACTTCTATACAATTCATATTTTTACTTTACCAAGAACATATACTATTTTCTCAGCATTTGCATTCTGTTAGGAAAGAGCTTTGCTTTTTTTCTGATATTCTGTGTAACATGAAATGCATCAAGACCCTTCACAGGTGGGATGTCTCTATTCTTCATTCTTGGGGCACCCCTCAACTGCCCACAGCAAATAATTGAAAATATTTCTCTACCAATTGTCTTCTCTCACTGGATTTTCTATTTTTAAAACACACTTTAACCTCAATATCAACTGTTTATGCAGACAAAGAAATTCTATGATTTGAGACAAGATTTATATACCTGAAGCGTGGTAAAATTTTCTAAATTTTCACATTCACATATTTGGAAATTTCTGTGAGGATAGTTTGGTAGCAGCTGAAGTCTTTCACTCACATAAGTGGGACTCAAAATACAGTTGCAAAATTAAATAAGAAGAATCACTTCTTTGGAAATTACCACAGGATACTTTCTTAATTGGATCATTTCCTAAATAATAATAATATGTAAGTGTTAATAGAGCTTTCACCTACTAAGATGCTCTTAGTAAGGCCCACAGTAGGCTGTGTAAAAGATCAATCAATTGTAAAGGACAAGTTCTGTGGTCGTTCACTAGACCACAAATCACAGGTTGAAGCAACATTTACTTGGCCAACTAAAGCCATAAATCCTCATGTGTGCTATTACAAATCCATGAGGTTCTTAGATAATATTTGTTGGTGAAAAAAGACACTCTTTCACTGTTTAGATTGGCTAGAAATCTTTTTGCAAGTACAATAGTATCATCAGCTTAAAAATAGTGGAGACACATCAAGGTTTAACCAAATGAATTTCAACAGCAGAAGGATATTATTTCAATATGACACAAAAGAAATTTTATTCTGATCATTTTCATTATAGGGGAAAAGCAACTAATTGTTAATCAAAGCGTGCTCTATTGGCAAAGAAAATACAGACAATTTAACTGTAATCATATATAGAATCAAGAAATTCTATCGCTTGTTAAAGAGCAAAATAGTCAACCTGTTGTATTAAATTGTCACTACAATTCTAGATATCATGGGCCCAGTCCTCTACACTAATGAATACAACAAACATTAAAAAAATCCACTCTTTATCTAGATTTTTTATAGAAAGTTAGGCAAAAAAGGGGCATAGGCCAAAACAGTTCATCCTATTAGGTACTGATGTGTGGCTTCTAAAATAACTCAAATGACAGGAAATAGGTGCCAACATGAGAGCAGGTCCAAGCAATAGGGACAGAAGAGCAGAGAGGATAGAAGATATAAAGATATTTTGTGGGAGGTCTTGCTAATAACTTCTGCTACCTTTCCCCTCTAGCTCAATAATAGTGGAAACAGCATCTTTCCAAAAGATAGCCTATTTTTAGCTGGGCACAGTGGCTCAAGCCTGTAATACCAGCACTTTGGGAGGCTGAGGTGAGGGGATTGCCCGAGTCTGTGGGTTCGAAAACAGCCTGGGCATCTTGGCGAGCCCTCATATCTACAATAAATAAAAAAATTAGCTGGGCGTGGTAGCATGCACCTGTAGTTCCCACTACTTGGAAGGCTGAGGCGGAAGGATCGCCTGAGTCTAGCAGGTTGATGCTGGGGTGGCTGTGAGTGTGCCACTGCACTTCAGTCTGAGCAACGGAGTGAGATTTCAACTCAAAAAAAAAAAAAAAAGATAGCCAATTTTGGATGAAGTGTGGAACAATCTGGGGTCAGCAACCTTTTTCTGTAAAGGGCCAGATGGAATATTTTGGGCTTTGTAGACCACCGAGCCTATTGTAACTATACAACTCTGCCGTTGTAAAGTGCAAAAGCAGACACAGATAACACTGAAATGAATGAGCACTGCCATGTTTCAAGAATACTTTATTTACAAAAACAGGTGACTGACCAGACTGGCCGGTGGGCCATGGTTTCCCATGAAAGGGATCTATTCACATGCGAGATTAAGATTGGCTCTCAAGAGGGCTGGAGTACATCACAATTTCATGCATCAAGCCCCAGCTATAAATTGAGATAAACTCATAAAGTGCTTGGGATTTACCCAGTAACCTGAACTTTTCTAAAGCAGCAGTGACCTACCATGCCTGCAAAGTCTACCTTTTTGCCAAGCTCACTGCTCCTTTAATATAGGTTTCAGAATGGCCATAGCATAATTACGTTCTTTAAGTCCTGATATCTGCTCCCAACTTTCTATCTTATTCTTCTTTCATTGGGAAGAAAAGAACTAGGAGGTCCACAGACCTGGGTTTCTGAGACTGGTACTTCCCTCACTCCTTCCGACACCTATCTTTAACCCCTAATGGTGGGCTAAGACTATATCCCATACCTGAAGCTTGCCAAAAGATAACAGTTAATTTCAGAAAATAATTCCCATGTTGTCCCATTTCAAGACAACAATGTGGTCCCTGGGACTGCCAATCCTGGTTACATTTTTTGGTCACTGCCACAATTACATATCAAATGCAGCTGTTGCCAAAATCCGGTTAGGTCCACACAAAGAATGATTACAGAACAGCGGCTTCTTCATCTGCCAGGAAATCCGACACCTCCTCCTAAGCCTCAGAATGTCAGTCATTTTCCTGGAAACACTGAAGGATGACTTGTAACAGTGGTCTTCATATTTAGCATTTCATGAAATAAGGAGTAAAACTCCTTCCCCATTTTTCTCTAATGCTGTAAAACATCTGTATGTTTTTAAGGAAAGTCACCCCAGAATTATATAGCTGGACCTTTGACCGTAGAGACAACCAAGTTTGAGGTTCCTCTCACAGGGGTCCTTTCTAAGATGATGGTCTCTCTTAGCAGGTTTCCAGAGGTTTGCGATCTTTTGGAACTCACATGAACTGTTAGAAAATTTACTCCATACTGAATTGACAGATATCTTCTTGTAACTTCAAGCATTTGTTGGCCTTAGTTTTGCCCTTGGGAACTGCATGGAATAAGTCTAATCTCTCTTATGAACAACAACCCAGCAAATATTTAAACAATTTTAATAAAGTGATTATATCCTCTCTAAATCTTCTCTTTACCAAGCCAAAAATTATACACCGGCTATATAACAGAAGTTTATCATCCTCAATTCATAAATAAATCTCAAATTGCCCATAAGTTTATCATATCCTCATATCCATTATTTGCAGATAGAACTCCATCAAATATTTCTAAGTTCCCATGAAAGGGCTCTTTTCACGTATTTGTATCAACAGTTCACAGTTCTAGGCAGACTATACTGAGAGGGCATCTGGAAGATTTCTGACCAAAATGACTCTCCAAAAAGAAACAGAGCAAGCTCTTACTCTCCTGATAGTCTACACAGAAAACATTTATGACTTAGAATAAAAGACACAGGTCATATGAAGTGGATGTATACACATATAGTCCTTGTTTTATGAAGTATACATATTTTAACAATGTTGGCCATAAGCCAAATAGTAAAATTGGTGTTTAAATTGTGACATTGAAAATGCTTAACTCTAAAACATAATTTTAAGTTAGAATTGAAAACGAGTGAATAGGACCCAGGTTCGCTAGCTGCCAAGAAACTTTGTGGGAAGTTTAAGTCCCTTTAGAGTACTGTTTTTTGCACTTGTGGGTTATACTTTCCCTGTCTCTGTTCTCCTGTGTCCATCCCTTCACGTACAATAGTAATTTCTTCCATGTATACATATGAAGCAGGACACCTCCTCTGACCTCCAGAGCTCTGTTCCTTCCCTTTCTCTCATCTATATGTAGGTAGAAAGAGAAGTAGATCTAATATAAAATGCACATTTTCCAATAAGGAACCTCTTTCCAATAAGGAACCTCTTTCTAACCTATCATGTACTCTAAAATAAAATATACTCAAAGACCTCAGATAACTTAGAAGAAGTTAGCTCCTCTATTAATTCTCTAAGTCTAAAATAATATATTGATAAAAGATAATTTTTTTTTTTTTTTTTGAGATGGAGTCTCACTCTGTCGCCCAGACTGGAGTGCAGTGGCCACTCCCAGTCACCGCAGCCTCGACCTGCTGGGTTTCGGCGTCCCAGTAGCCGGAATTACAGGCATGTGCTACCATGCCCGGCTGATTTTTTGATTTATTGTAGAGACGAGGTCTCGCTGCCCAGGTGGGTCTTGAACCCGCGGGCTCAGGCAATCCACTCACCTCAGCCTCCCAAAGGCGTGGGATTACAGGCTAAGCCACCGAGCCCGGCTAAAGATAATTTTTTTAAAGGTGAAACATGGTATAAACTCATGGCACATATTTTACTGATTCACTAGTAAATGAAGGACCTAGTAAGATATTACAACTGATTCAAAAGAGAATCCAAAAAGTGGAAACATGATAAACATCATGAATGTTGGAAGGCACTTATGAATAGATGCAAAACTGACCAAGAGGGCCACAGTCATTTGTGCCAGACATAATTTGCATTTCAGTGAACAAGAATCACTGGAAGTACTATCAATTTGGTTTTCTTTTCTTTTCTTTTTTTAATAATTTACAGATTTGTGAACCGGCTCAAAGACAATGAAAAGTGAAGATAACGCTAAAGAGTGGTATAAAGAGGATATTCAGTTTACTTCCCCCATTTCAATATAACTACATTTTAGCAAAATAAAAGATGCATGATTAATGCTTCCTAGTTGCAGAAAACATAACCTATAAAGGTGTCACGTGAAAATCGCACTGCATGACTAACATGCTGCTCCAGGCTCCTCACATCCAAATAGCCTAAATGCTCAGGCTTGCCCAAAGCTCTTGCTCAAGAACATCAACACCATTCTGAACACTTTGCCTCAACTCTGTTTCTGTTGCCTTGTCTAGGGTTGCAAGACATGGTCTCTATCTGCGCCATCGCTGTGTCTCAAACTTGAGATCATTGAGCTCCTGACTATCCTACTTCACTTCCCTTGGAAGAGAGCATTTGGTCCTCTTATCCTCCCCTGAGAATTTATTGGTCAAGTATTTGAAGTACTACTAAGACTTCCTGTACTTTCCACCAAAGCAAGCTGTGCACTCAGGAGGTTAGGCCTTCCAGCTAGAAAGGAAGGTACACTTAATCACTCTTCCTTAACAGTTTGGTCTGGAGTCAGATGTGATATTAGAGTAACACATAATCTACTAAACCATCCCAGAGATATGGCAACATTTTAAAATTTAGACTTGTGTAGACAGCCTAAATCTGCAGCAGTGTTAACACTACACTGCTGAACATAGGGCTTCTCAAGGGCAGGATAGGAACAGAATTCCTCTGTTTATCATGCTCATATCCATATTGATGAATCAAATCTAAAGTCGTTTGCTTTCTTTCTCATTCCTTTACTCATTCAACAAATATTTACTAAAAACTATAATGGGCTAAGCACTGTTCTAGGTGTTGGAATACACCAAGTTCTCTGCTCGCCTTGTAAGTGATACATGAATATGATGCATATGCACTTAGAAGATCTCAGACTTACATGTTTCCAAACTTTAGAGCTGAGAGGTTCTTAGATCTCAGGTTTATTCTGATAATAAGTTCTAAGCCTTTGCAAGTATAGAAACAAAAAACTATACCTATTTATATGCTTCACTCTCTTCTCTTCATGTTAAAAAGAAATAGCCAAGTATGATTAACCTTCCTGCATTTTTGCTAAACCCCAGTTTTTATCAATGTATCTTCTAACTGCAAAATAAAGATTAAGCACAAGCATTCCTGAACTCCACTGAGAAAAATGCTTCAAAAGACTTCCTTGATAGCATAAAATGTTACGTTAATATTTTCTACATGTCACAAACTTTATTTACACTGGTAAAAATCATTAAAACTTCCTAAATGGCCTGAATGAAACAACACACAGCTATCATTTTTGTTCTTCCCAAAATCACACACCCCAGAAAAGCAAGAAAAAAGCATCACTTTAAAGAGATCTGGTTGCCCTGTGGGGAAGAGCAACAAAATGACTGCATTTCTGAGAGTGCAAGACGTGTCTGCTCCAACACCACCTTCTTTCCTGAACAGGTCTCAGCTGACTTTATAGATCTGAAACCTTAAAGTCATACATTACAGGATCCAGGGGGGGAAATGTGTTTCACGTGCTGGGATATCGAAGAAAGCAGTCCCAAGTCTCACCTAAAACTAAGAGCTGAGACTTCACAGTCCACTTCCCAAACTATGAGACATTTACTTTATTTATTTTAATAAGTCATTACTTTGGCAAAGCACTTCATGGCATGGCATGCGATTGAAGCCTAAAATTCTCAATCAGTACAACTCCAACATCTGAAACCAATTTTATATGACAATTTCCTTTCATTTTCATAGCAAAGAAAAAGAAACATTCTCCAATTATTATTTTAAGTAGTGATACACCACCACATGCTCCTGCAGGCAGGCATGGTGCCTATGACATAACAGTGTGCAGTAACATAAAACAAATTATTTCTACATAGCTTGTTAAGAGCTAAATCTTTGATCCACATGTCACCATGGAGTCCCACAGACCCAGGTACAACTTGGTCCAGTTGGTTTGTAAATTAACGTGTTTGGACGCATATCACTAAACCCTTATGCAGTGTGGAAATCTAATCAGTGGTGTCAATGGCCTTTGCTGCTTCACATCTTGCTACCAGATTTGCTGCTACTAGACCCTCCTTTCAGAATGTCATAAAGCAGGTTTTGATGTTCTGTAACCTGCCCTTGGGAAAACAATCAAAGTGTGTTTATGATTTGCAAAATAATACTTAACATGAAGCTATAACAAGAGAGGACCCTTTGGAAAACAGTAATTAAACTAAGAAGAGAATTGGGAAAATATAAGAACATAAAGGCATATTCTATCAGGGGTGCATCCTCATAAAGACAGAGAAAAAAGCTACTACAGGGTTAATTGTCCTCTAGAAGAGTCATAACTGCGATTCTAATTTTAAGTCATTATGGACTCTACAAAGTACTACTGCAGTGGTCCCCAAACTTTTTGGCATCAGAGACTGGTTTCATGGAAGACAATTTTTCCACAGACGGGGGCGTGGAGGGGAATCAACAGGCATTAAATTCTCCTGAGGAGCATACAACCTAGATCCCTCGCAATGCGCAGTTCGCAATAGAGTTTGTGCTCCTATGAGAATCTAATGCTGCCGCTGACCTGACAAGAGGCAGAGCTCCTCTCACTTCCTGCTATGAGGCCTGATTCCTAACAGCCCATGGACTGGTACTGGTCTGCAGCCCAGGGGTTGGGGACCCCTGTCTACTGAATTAATGGCAGCATTTTTTAGCAAATGAAATAAAAGCATCGGTTATAAGATATCACTATATCAAAAATATCTAAATATGGAGACATGGGAAAGTATATCATAGAAATCGAAGAAACAGTTCCAGCTACTTGGAAGGCTGAGGTGGAAGGATTGCCTAAGTCCAGCAGGTTGAGGCTGAGGTGGCCGTGAGCATGCCACAGCACTCCTGCCTGGGCGATAGAGACTCCAACTCAAAAAAAAAAAAAATAGAGAAAGAAAGAAATTGAAGAAACAAAATGGTTTTCCTTAGTATGGGGACAGATAAAAAGATACTATCTTGAATCTGTGCAATTCAAATGTTTCTCTGTTCCACACTGAAAAATAACAGAGAATTTAATAACAGAGAATTTAAGACACTGTAATTTAAGGGTAGTACTCTTTGGTAGATTTTCTACTGCAAACCATTTCTAGTGCCACAAATTACCAGGTTCCTAGAATGCATGGAGTTTTGAGAACCCCAAATTAGAAGTATTAGTGGACATCCAAACTTACCCTGGAAGTTCAAATCATCTTACTACTATTCAAAGAGGATAAATTTTGAAATGCACCAAGAGTGAAATAAATTCAATAGTATTAGGTGTGCTGGAGGTGTTAGTAAAAAGACAGAGAGAGTAAAGATAACAGGAAACATGTTTCCTGTTCTTTAATATCTCTCTCTTGCAAAGAGAGCATTTCCCTCCATATCAATGTCTTTCATAATCCTAGCTGGAGTTGATGAAGTCAGGCAGGCTCAGAACAGACTTTCTGTGAAAGGTACCACAGCACTTAGAAGTCTGCTGAGAACCAGTGAGAGGCCCAAGGGAAAGGGAATGTGGAATATGCTACTTAAATCTGACTATAATCTAGGAGTAAGAGGAGCCTGCAAAGACAGGGATAGCAAATATCTGCTACATATGCCACATTCTCCATCACAGCAGACATTGCTAATCAATTATCATGCTATTTCTTATTGAGACCATTCATAACCTCTGAATACTTCTCAGCATGTTCCAGGCTTCCATCACCAATTGTTCAGAGTTAACAATCAACATAAACATTTTTGCCACCCTTATTTTAGGTTATTTGTACTCCACTCAGGTTACAAGGTCAGGAAACTACTGTCCTAAAGACAAAGGGTGTGCATTGGTCTGGTATGTCTTCTGTCCTGTAGACCCCCAAGGTCCACTGGATTGGTGACAACCAGAATGGACAGCAAATTATGGATTCTTAGATGTGAGATACAGCTATACTCCTTCCCATCTGAGACAGCTATCATGAGATCACTTGCTCAGATTCTCTAGCCAAACTCACTTTGGGTCCCATAGGACACTGCAGTAGTCCATTTCTGTGTCTAGAGCAATTCTGCATCTGCAGATTACATAATTTGGAAATGAAATGGAGCTATGCCTTTATGCCTTAACACACACAGGCAAGGGGCTCAAAGGGCCTATTATAGTTCCACTACAGCAAAGTGCTCTGTAACAAAGAAAGAGGGCTCCAAGATAGTCACGGACTCCTACCTCTGCAACCCACAGACAATGGAATTTGTCAGGCACCAGTACTATTAAAAGGAACCTACTTAAGAATAGTTTGAGGACCAAAGATTGCTGTCCTGTGGCAGCTGAGAAATACTGCCCTCCCAGAGCTTCCATTCAAAGCCAAAGCTCCAAGTTTTCTTCAGTGACTGCAGCCAAGGCAGGAGTGTTCTTCCCAAGTGCCAAGTGAATGCTGAGGGATTTGCTTCTCTAGCCCCCACCTGAGAGGGGAAAGGAGAGTTCCAAAGGACACAATCCCCATGCTCTCCATGATTCCACATCAATTGTGTTGTCCAACTAAATACATTTTTCTCAGCTGTACAATGCTTATTTTTGTCATTGTTTGATTATAAATGAACACAAACACAAAGTCATTCTCTCCCTCTTCCAGTCTGGTTTCTTTAATTACAGGAAAAGCAAGATCTTTAGTAAAGGGGTATTACTCACTGAAGAAATACGAGTTCAGGTTAATTAGTTTCCTTATACAAAACGCTTAAAACTAGAAGTGTTCTGAATTTTTAATGTTTTTGGATTTTGGAATATTCGCTTTTTGCCTATCTATTCAGCTTCCCTAGCCCCAAAATCTGAAAATTGAAAATCTGAAGTGCTCCAATGAGCATTTCCTTTGAGAGTCATGTTGGCACTGCACTCAAAAAGTTTTCCATTTTGGATTTTCAGATTTTGGGGTTTTGGATTAGGGATATTCAATCTGTATTAGAAAGCACAAGAGAGAGATGGAATCCTCAAGGCAGACACATTTTTACAATGCTGTAAAGAACAAAGAAAAGTATTCACAGACTAAAGAATCAACAACCCGGCCGGGCTCAGTGGCTCAGCCTGTAATCCCACGCTTTGGGAGGCCGAGGTGAGTGAATTGCCTGAGCCCATGGGTTTGAGACCCGCCTGGGCAACTTGGTGAGACCTCATCTCCACAATAAATCAAAAAATTAGCCGGGTGTGGCAGTGCATGCCTGTAGTTCCAGCTACTTAGAAGGCTGAGGCGGAAGGATCACCGGAGCCCAGCAAATCGAGGCTGCAGTGGCCGGGAGTGGCCACTGCACTCCAGTCTGGGCGACAGAGTGAGACTCCAACTCAAAAAAAAAAAAAAAAAAAGAATCAACAACCCTTAAATCCACAAATTAACTTGTCCTAGAAACTAGCTCAGAATTTCCACCTGGGGGATAGACAGCAAATTAAGCCTCTCGATTTCTGAATACCTAAAGGAATCAAGGGGAAGGAGAGACTCTCAAAACTTTTGTAAAGAAATGCTGAAGATAAAGATGTTCTGATTAAAGGCAGAAGAGGCCAACTGTGTGAATCTCGGCCACAGTTCATCTGCTGGCTTGTGCAGACATGCTGATTCTGTACCTGTAACTTCGGTCATCAACCAGAGAAGTGGCAAATGCCTCAGAGAAACTTCTTGTGTTTGGTGATGGCACACATCAGTCAAGAATTTGGACAAGATGAAAATACAATCTGCCTGGGTCTGGAACTGAGAGTACAGATAGGTCTAAAGGAGAGGATAAATAAGCCATGTACACAGCAGTTTCCTTTGCAGTCAAACCAAATAAATGTTAAGTGAATTGCCCATTTTTTATATACTTCTAATATTTTGTACTTTTGTACAGCTTTATGGGTATTTTCATTTTTTAGACCTTGGGGATTTTTTAGCGAGCACTTTCTATTTCAGTAATTTTTACTTCAATGGGACTTTTGAGACGTACAGGGGACAACTGAACAATTTTAATAGCAATTTCTTTTACCAGAAACATTCAAACCAATATAAAGTGACTGATCAGAGCAAAGAGATATTAGTTCCCTTCCCTCCAACAATATCAACTCTTCAGATGGTTGGTAGCTAATTCACTGCAGGTATAAAGTATTATACCCATGTTGGTGGGCAATTAGAGGCAAAAATGCTCATATCAAATAACCCAATAACTACATGTCTAGGTATCTATTCTAGAGAAATTCTTGAACATATGCACAAAGACGTTCATCACAATGCTTTTCAAACAGTAAAAAACGGAAAATAAACATTGTCCAATGGGGTAAAAATAACTAAACTGTGGCATGTTGATAAAATGGAACACTATATAGCAGTTAAAATAGAGAAAAGTATATATTATGTATGATTACATACACACAGAGTAAGGTTATAAATATATGGGCAAGTAAAAAACCACATACCACCTTAAGAGCAGTCTTTAGGCTTCAATTATATTTACATTGTTTTATTTCTTTAAAAAAATCCGTGGTGACTATGGCCAAGGCTATTAGCATTTGTTAATGTGGGAATTTACTATATTCTGTACTTTTTCATATATTTAAAATTTTGACAACAGAAGTTAATCAATCAGAAAATAATAGTTTATCCCATGACTTCAGGGAAAAATTATCAGGTTAGTGAAATTTTGAGAATGTCAATGTATTAGAACCTACAATGTCTACTCTTGTAATTAGGTTTAAGACATCTAATAATATCATTCAGAAGCGGACCCTGAACATTTACCATAATACCATAAGAAAAGGATTGGCAGTAGCAAGATACTGATGGGGCAGGTGGAGAGGGGGCACAACATCAATAAGGGTACCTGATCTCAAACCAGGCAAAGTGGGGACCAAAGGGAAGCCCTAATTGTACCTATAGGATTACTGCTTCTTTAAAAAAAAAACAACAAAATACATCTAATAATAACACTATCTGCAAATGTGGTGAAACATTATTATCTTTTCAACACTAAAATTTTGTTGTTAGCTTAACTTCAGAAATAATAGAGCTAGAATGCACTACTGAATTATAATACTGCAACTCTGAGCAAATTTTGTGGTCAAATAGGGCATTTGTAAATCTGGCTCACTTCAACCTAATAACTTACTTATTATGGCTTACTTAATGAAACTTCTTGGTGTTTCATCCTACAAAGGGGATTTCCCCCCACTGCAAACAATAGCAGTAATGATGTTTTCACCTAAAAATACGCTTATTTCAAACCCAAAGATATTCAATCACTTCACTTAGTCTTTCTAGGCAGCAGAATAGGAATTGAAGTTTTATTTAAGAAGTGGTTTGACCCACACACGCCCACTTTTCAGACTTGACTTCAGTTGGTGTTGACAACTGTTTTTCAGGCAGATCCAATCAAGAGAGCTTCTTTGTGGGCTAGATCTGGGCAGAAGTGCTGAAGCACTATAGCAGGCACATGGATGAGAATAACAAAGAAGTGGAGCACAGGTTGACTTTCTCTGGCCTCAGTCTTCCCAAACTGGTTCGGGGCACCACCCAGAAAGCTAAGGAACTGCACGTTGCTCACCACTGCCCTAAAACTTTTGCCATAAATGAGTCCTCCTTTTACCAATTTCTGGTGCTGATAGTAGCAACTTTCCTGATCTCGTCCCTAAATTTCTATTTGTCTCTGAATGCCCTGTGGTTCAACACTTTTGAAATTCTCACTACTATTCTGAGAAAACTAGATATAATCACTGAAGAATATGGAAATAAATCCCAGGACAGCATATGGATGAATAAGCAGAAACTCAGTTCACACAACTGCTATAAACAGTCCCCATCATGACCAGTGACTTTGACAACAGTCAATGTTATTGTGCCCCAAGCTCTCTAATAACTAAATCATATTATCTCACTTAATTTTCACAACCACCCTATGAAGCTAATCTTATTTTACAGAGGAGGAGAGAGAAATTAGGTTAATATGCCCCGGGTCATACAATTAGTAAATGGTATCCTGCCGTCTCAGGTTACCTTTTGGATGGCTTTTCACTATCAAAATACTGCTCATAATTATTATTTGGCTTCTATTTATCTTAGAAAAATAGTGTCACACGTACATTATACTACAGTTTAGAACAATTATGAAGGACAAACATAATTAAGGAAACTTGCACGTAGATCCTTGGACTGAAAGGCTCTTGGAGATGACCTATCCCAAGGGATGACTCTACAGAACTGGAATGTAATACCCTAACAGAAGTTGTCCACGATATTTTAGATTTATTCAATTCTCCAAGCACCAAAGAGGAAAGACAAAATATCTTTTGGCTTAACCTATGGGAACATCTACTTACTGCTGTTTCATTAAGGAATACAGGGGCCAAGTGAAAAGCAACACTTATGAAAATACACACTGGATACATAAGGCAAAGGTGGCCATGGGGACAACTGGATTGACATGACTGGTAAGGCTTAGGAGGAAAATAAATACCCAAAACTGGTATCATTCAACAAAGGGATTATGGAAGAGGAGGCAAATAAATACTCAAGAATCAACTGCCCTTTATTAGAACATAACTTAACTTGGGTTTGATTGCTAGAGGCAGAGAATCTTTGACTAGACGTATTTTATGCTTCGAATCTAAAACTTGCTGTTCATTTTAACAGCACTGGCTTCTGTAATCAAAAGAAAATAAAGAAAATGGGTCACTAGCTTTGAGATTATACCACTTAGGAGGGCAAGGGCAATGAGAAACATGCCTTCAGAGGGTTTCTGGGCAGAAAACTGAGGGAATCTCATCAGAGCCAAGATCACCATGTTTTCAGAGTCACTGCCTAAATAGACAATGACACCAAAAGACTCTGGGCAGTCCCGCCTGGGCAGCGAGACCTCATCTCTACAATAAATCAAAAAATCAGCCGGGCATGGTAGCGCATGCCTGTAATTCCGGCTACTCGTAAGGCTGAGGCGGAAAGATCGCTGGAGCCCAGCAGGTCCAGTCTGGGCGACTGAGTGAGACTCCAACTCAAAAAAAAAAAAAAAAAAAAATTTTAAAAGTAAGAGGGATAATAATGTACTGTATAAAATCTAGAATTTATTTGCATAAAGAAAAAATAAATCAACATAAATCATCTAGTCCTACCTCACAACTGTTTGTCTACCTGCCTCCATATATACACCTTGGCAGATTTCTGTTGTATTAATATAACGTATTATACATAGTCCCGCCCCTCCCTTACCAGTGGGGACACATTCCAAGACCGCAATGGATGCCTGAAACTGTGGCTTGGATAGTACTGAACTCTATATTTACCATATTTTTCCTATACATTCATACCAAGTTTAATTTATAAATTAGGCACTGTAAGAGATTAACAATAACTAATAATAAAATAGAATAATTACAACAATAAACATAAAAGTTATGTGAATGTTGCCTCTCTCTGTTATAATACCTTACTATACTTTACTCGCCTATTTCCAGACCTCAGTTGACCTCAGATAAATGAAACCACTGTGGAAAGCAAAACCACAGATATGAGGGGACTTGCATATTTTTTTAAAACCTTGCCATTACATGCTGAGCAGTTTCCCTTATCATTAAAATTTCTTTGAAAACATGACTTTTTACTGGCTGCAAGATACTCTGTTGTGAATGTGTATATAATACAACTATCCTCCTTTAAGCTGTTTATAATCATTGACTTTTAGAGACAGCATTACAAAGAACATCCTTGCACATAATTCTTCATCTGCATCTCTGAACACTTTCTAGAGGAGAGTCTGAGGCTTTGGATACATATTGCCAAATGGTTTTGGCCACATTCTGTGGGTCAATCTGTATCTCATACTTAGGTCAATGCACACTTATCAACTAGTATGGCATGGGCATCAGTGAATTACAGCCAATGATGCAGTAGTACAGGAACATGGGCCTGGAGTCCCAGCTGTGCCATGTCAGGAGTTAGCCCTTTAGTCTCTAAATCATAGGGGAAGGGTCAGATTGGCAGGGCGATTTTTATTGGGAAGGCTAGGGGAAGCTCTTTTTCACCCACTGGGAGTTGGTAATATTTTGACAGATAATACAGCTTCACTGGGGCATGCCCACTGAACACCAGCCTGTGTTGGAGTTTCTACCTGACCTTCTCTTTTCCAGGCTGGAAAAAACCTCAGTTATTTTAGTCTTCCTTCATAGTGTCTTCATTGTTTATCAAAAAGTTCAAGTCTCTTACAGATTTCCTAACATGGCCTGCAAGTTGTGTTTAGTAAAGATCAGATTAGGTCAACGGCCTAAATTTGACCTTTTAAGCAATGGCAAAAGGGACAAAGAACAAAATACAAATCAAAGGAGAAAGTATACAGTACATGTGAACACAGCTCAAATGATGAAAAGGGAACCAGTTTCTAGATAGTGGGATGAAAGCATGACATCAACTCTCACTGGCATAACCAATGATTGGACAAGGGGTAGCGAACAGTCATCTCAATCACACACACACCTAGAGGTTGGCTGCTCCTTACTCTGTCTCAGACCCTATATGCTTGCCCTGTTGTGGAGCTTATGGCAAGACTTGGCAATCATTTGATTTTATCTGCTTCTCCTACACAAACTATCAGCTCTAAAAAAAATCTGGCTTATTTGTTTAATCATCTCAGACTCCAGGCAAGAATTTACCCCAGAGAATACACTCAACACACATCTAGTAAATCACACACCAACTTGCCCGTCACCAACTGCATTGCTTCGCTGAATGATACATCAGATACTCAAAGCTTGTTATTTCTTACAGTTTCAATGTGGGATTATATACAAATCCTCATGTCTCAATGCCAGGGAATACATAGTAAGATAGGGAGTTTCAGAGATTGCAGAGTCTAGAGATGTTGGTTGTCCTGCAGTGACTGTGCTTCTCTTATACAGTCTTTAGGGAGTGTGGGGGGAAAAGACAGACAAATTCCACTTCTAATCATTATTGCTTCTGCCACTTTCCTACGCCCTTATCACGTAAGTGCACAAATGGCAATGTGAACCCACCATTGGAATTGAAAACCCCAATAACTTCTAATAAAGTCTACTAATATAGTCACTGAAGTCTAGTCTCCCTTTTTACTGGTTCCCTCTCCCAAAGCTTAGCATCTAGCAGAGCGGGCACCTGAAAATCCAATACTCCCTCTACTATATATATGATCAACTGTAGTGAAAGAAAGAATGCAACATCCTTCTCTCTTCCTTCTCACATCTTCAGGCCCAATGCCCAGACACTGCCTCTTTTCCCAGTGCCTCCCCATTAGAATACAGAAAACAACTAGAGGACTAATGTCTCATTTCACCTCCTCATCTTCCAGCTAGTTTGTTTGACAGTTGTGTAGAAACTGATAGTTTATTTTGTCTTTGATTCTACTACTTTAGCATGCATTTCTTTACATCTATATTTTAATAAACCATTCCTTCTTTGCACTCCAAACACAGACGGGCTCAATGCTTCAAGAACTGAAAGAACTGCATCCTGGTGACCACACACAATACAACTTGAATCTTTTTGTGTGTGTGGTGAAAGGAGAATACTTTTTTGTGGAAGGATAGGGGAATTGATCCAATTAGGATATACAAACCAAATAAAGGGATAAAGGAAACTAGTTGAATTTTTAGCTGCTTTTCCTAGATGTCTTCAAAATATTCCTAGCACCAGATCAGCAGTTTGCAGAAATCACAAGAGCTGAGATGAAGCCAGGATAGCAAGATTCATGTACAATTTAACTGGACTCAAACTCACAGCAGCAGAGTAGAAATTCACCTTTCCCAAAGCAGACCTCAAAACTTATAGAAATGTAATATGAAGAATCTGATACCACTTACTGAAGCCTTGGCTTTAGAGATTAGAAACAAAGCAGAAAAAATTAGGCACAGTTGTCAAATCCTGATCTTTGCCTTGACTATTTGATGTCACTACAGCTTATGGTGTCTGTAGCTCCATTCACTTACTTTACAAACTCTGAAGCCCAATAAGTATTTTCTGGATACTTACAAGGATGGGTTAGGTGACACAACTAGTATATTTGCTCCTAGGCAGAACAGCAATTAAAGAAGATTTCTTCCTGTGTTGATAAGATTGCTGTCAGCATAATACATGTATACACCCACTTGATTTTTCTCCTCTCTGACGACCTACTCCTTACTTTTCCCAGGATTTAAAAATCATGTTAACAATAAGCAAATACAGCATGGCCAGATGCCTTTTGCGGTCAGATGGTTCATTGTTTAAAAAACTTCAGCTTAAAATCCAAAAGATTGTTAACAGATGCAGTTTCTGGCTGGAGACTGGGAAAAACCTCATTTAAACAAAAGAGTATGTTGTGATTGGAACTAAAAAGGGAATTACCTTTAAAGATAAGCACCACAGACATTTCCTATTTGAAAATTCCCCCAGCCCTACCAATAGAGCCTTTTTTGTACCCTTAATTAAAGTTAAAAAAAATTTGACAGTGGATTGCTGTCTATGACAACCCATGGCTGACCAACCAGTCTGGTAACTCTCACACTTGTTTGGTTTTTCAACAAGGCCTCAATATCCATCTCTCCCCCAGATTACTCAATTAGGCAAAATGCCTATTAATTTCTTTCTAATCATTTTAGCCCCAAAAATACTTTTGCTGCTTTCATTTTGGCTCTGGAAATGGGTTTCCAACCAGAGACTCAGATAGAGACATTTCATAAATGAACACAGAATGTGATAAGCAGACTGCTGGGACTCAAGTCACTGCTGGACAGGAAAGAGCCAGTTGGCTGAGCCCAGCTTGGCCCCATGTTCAGGTCCCAGGCTTGTTTGCATCCACAACTCCTGTTCATTTTTACATGGAGGGCTTGCTTTTCACCAACTCATGCTGTCTGTTTCTGTTGGCTTCAGCAGGCCCTTATTCTATAGCTTCACTATGTGTGAGAATGTCTGTAGTGCCCTGGGTTCTAATCTTGAAAGATGGAAAATGTGAAGGGGCCGTAGGAGTGTAGCTTTCCCCCAGCCTGAGAAATGGATGTGGTTTGGCCCGCTGGTGATAAGCCTGATTTGAAAAGGTTACTCGAGAGATGTTCCAAGGAAAATAATTTGTTCATAATAGTAAGGATGGCCACCATGAGAATGGGTAGCCTGTCTTTCAGGAAATCATATTCTCTGAAAAGAGGTAAACATCATATCCTTTTCCTTGTTAGGTTTTTGTGCTCTCCTATTCACTGTATATTTCCTGCAGTGCCCCAAAAGCTCAGTTTCAGACCAAAGGCACAGTAATGGTCTCTAACAGTGCTAGAAGCTCTAATCAAGAAAATCCTTGGTCAAGCAATGCTAACATCCATTTTTAAGTGAGGCAGATCTAGAAGCCCATGGGATTCCCTAGGCAGTTAAGATGGCTTTTCCCACCCAGTCATGCCATTGCTAAGTCACATAAGGAGTCCAAGCTGTTGGAATGAAGCTAGCAGAAGTGCATTCCCAAAGATCTGTGCAATCTGGCCAGGAACTAGCAAAAAGGAACCATCTGTCAGAAAACAGAATTTTGAGGCCAGTGGCCACATCCATATCTATCCTCCTACAAAAAGCCCCCCCCCCATGCACACTCAAGTCGAGGTTTGCAAGGGGATCCGATAGGCCTGGAAATTGAAAAACGAGCAGCAGCTGCAAGCCTGAGGTCATTACTATCCTCCAGGGTTTGCTTTTTCTAATCTAAGGGGCAGTAGTTTCCATGATTAACTTTCAATTGCTATCCAGGGTGTAATAAAATCTGGGAAAGAAGAAAACTTTCTCCTCAGTAAGCTGCTCCCATTTTCTTGCCCTTTTCTTTCTACCAGTGTGTATCCTCAATCCTTATTTTGTATTGTTTCCTACTTTTGAGAAAAAGCCTACACCGGAATGAGCCAAAATAGACAATGTTTTCTGTGCATATAGGTAGTGGAGAATTTCTGTCTTGGGTTTAGTGGCAGGTTTTTAAGATGGCAGTGCAAAAGCTCCCTTACTTCCAAAGACTATACAATGTCATCACTTTCAGAAATGAACACATTTTACTTCCATTTTAAAATTCTTTCCCAGTGTATTATACACATTTCTTCAGCTTTGACAATCAGTTTAACAAAAGAGAGGTTTTCTAGTCAGTAAGATGTATTCCAAGAGACAGGGAAACAGAGGAAAGAAAGATGCAAGTATTTCACAAAGATGTCTTACTGGTTACTACTGGATTAGGAAGCCGTAAGGCTTCAGTTTGGGCTGACTTGATAGAGGGTTAGAGATCTGACTGGGGTTACAGCTGAACACATCTTCAGCAAAGGCCACCAGAAGCAAATCTGACACATAGTTTTATAAATTACAACTGCTCAGGTGGAAAATTAATGTGCTTTAAGTTTTTTGACAGTGCTCAATATAACACTAATGACAACTCAGTGGTTCAGTCATCACATATTCACTTCAAAGTATCAGATGATGGCATTATAAAGCTGATGAGACATGGTGCCTCACTAGGCATAAAGTGGGGTGAGGGAGCTAAACGTGCGGGCTCACTACTAGAGAAAGTATCTTTCCTGAGAAAGGAAGATGCTCCTGGGAGAGAGACAAAAGGCAATTACATAAAGCACAAAGAGGGGCCACAGGTGCTGAAAGCTGCCATGTGGGCAAACAGAGGTCCCAGGCTGCATACTGGTCACCCATAAAAGGTTTTCCTGACTGATACTGGTGTCTTAAAAAGACATTGAATTGTTGTAGTTTGTTCCTGTTTCCCTGGGTCGAGAGTGAGTAATCCAAGTGTCTGTTGCCTGTTGGAGAGAGGTAGCATTTCTTAGGTGCTAACCCTGCCCTTCCTGCCTACCCCATCTTGGTTTATGTCTCTGTCTGAATAGAAGTTAAAGTGGCAAACGGTGGCCTTGAACAGAATTAGTCCCCAGAATAGGCATGAGACAGTCTAAGAATCCGCCACAAGGATTAAAAGCAGAGTGAATTTTATTTCAGGAGACAGAGTCACCACGGAGTGATGCCTGGTGTCACAAATGCTGAGAAGAGCTTTGGTGTCTTCCTGTTTCCTGAAGTAACAAAATGACCAGTTTCAAGTGGGAAGTGATTGCCCAGATTAAAGACTTTGTTCCTTGCAGTGGGTGTGGCCACTAACACGAGATACAAGGGCAGTCCTAGGTATATGACTCCTGGAATGCGTCCCTGAAAGTGGGGGTGGGGGAGTTTGTGTTTTCTTTTTCTTTCCTCCTTTGGATTGGGAAGTGGCTGAGAACTCCCTGGGAACATGAGGACAAGGCCACACCTGAGAGATGGCAAAATGCAAAAGTTGTCAGAAGGTGGCCTCAGAGGGCTGTGAACCCACAACACCTGTCCTAATCCACCTGCATATAGATTATCATATGAAGGAGGGTGGGGGAGGGGGGAGGTTCCTGTCTTGCACAGGTCAATGTTATTTTGGGTCTCAGTTACACACAATTATGAAGGATGGTTACAGGCACAGAGAGGCCAGCGAAATATGGATAAAAACATCCAAGGGGTTGGCACTGGCTACATGTAACACCATGGCCACAACACATGTTCAATAGGGTTTTCACATTATGAAGAACTGTCTAATTTTGGTGGCAAAATAGGAAAGCAAATGGAATAAAAAAATGATAATTTTCCAGTTAACCATAATCACAATGAATATCTTACCTTTTTCTTGCTACAGTATATTTGCCATTTTTTCTCTGCTGGAAGTGCAAACATGGCTTCCCTGTGCTTGTCTGTAAGGTCGAGTTCGTCCTGGGGGAAAAAAAAAAAGTAATGAGTGTTTCATAAGTTAAATGTTAGTTCTATTGGGAATATTATCAGTATCATCAAGGGTGGGGGGAAATCCCAACACATATTTAAATAAAATTGAAAAGGTTCCAGAAGCTAAGTAAGGTTCATGTTACCGTTATTAAGAAAGCATGTCCCTGGTAGGGGCTAGGCATGAAAGTATAGCAAGAGGGATGGGGCATGACCCTATAATAAGTGAAGGTCAGGGGAAAGAATACCAGCACAGACAGAATTATCCTGCACTACTGTCTACTGTTGTGTAGGGTCTATTGAACAATGAAAGCCATCAAACCTTAGGAGTTAGGAGGAATCACCATATAAGATGAGGGTTTGCTGGGGATGGCTTCACAAATACTGACTACCAGGTTGGGCTCCTAAGGACTTGGGGAAGGGAGCAACTGACACAAAGGCCAGGTGTAGTGACAGATGTGATGTTTGCAGGACAATGGTCAGCATAACCAAAGCACTGGGTATATTCAAAGAATCATCAGATAAAAGGTTGGTGAGATAAGAGTGACCAGTGTGGAAAGCCTTAAATGCCAGGCTAGGGAGTTTATTCTCTTGAATAAGGCGAACCCATGAAGTTTTGAGCAAGGGAGCAACTCCCTCATAGCATAAACGGCAACTGAAATATGCTACCTGCTTTAAGTGCAGGTCTTTTCTCATTTACTGTAGTTTTGCAACAACCCCAAGAGGTCCACTCACTATTATGTCCACGCTGTAATACAGCTCCGGGAAATTTAGGCTGGAGATTGAATATATCACTTGCTCAAGACTGCACACCAGACAAATAATGGGGCTAGGTATTGAGCCCAGAGTTGTCTGGCTCCATATTATGAACTCTTAGATCAGTGTTTGGAAACATTAATTTTATAGTTGTGTACAGCTTAAGATTAAACCCTAAAGGAAGGAAATTTCTAAACATCCATAACTGATAAAAATAATGGAATTAATATAAAGTGCTTAGAGAAAAGTTCTTGGTGTTTATCTCACCAACAAGGGTACCTACATAATGAACATTTGTATACCTAACCCTGAACTGTACCCCACATAAATAAAATAATTTTTTTAAAAAGAGTTCTTGGTGTTTAAATAAGAACTCAATCCACAGTCAGTGTTACTATTAGTATCGAACATCTGGTATTTTTTAATTCCCATAGAGAAAGTTATTTAGTTGAGGGTGGTAGATTGGTGGGTATAAGACTCAAAAACAAACAAAAAAAACTATATGGCTGGGGGTGGTGGCTCACGCCTGTAGGCCCAGCACTTTGGCAGGCCACAGCGGGAGGACTGCTTGTGTCTGGGAGTTTGAGACAAGCCTGGGCAACAAAGGGAGACCTCATCTCTACCAAAAAAAAAAAAATCAAAAAATTAGCCAGGCATGGCGGTATGTGCTATGCCTGTACTTCCATCTACTCAGGAGGCTGAGCTGGGAGGATCACCTGAGCCCAGGAGGTCAATGCTGTGGTGAGCTATGATTGTGCCACTGCACTCTAGCCTGAGACCGAGACCAAAAAAAAAAAAAGGCCAGGTGTAGTGGCTCAAGCCTATAATCCCAGCACTTTGGGAGGCCAAGGTCAAAGGCCCAAGCCTATAATCCCAGCACTTTGGGAGGCCAAAGTCAGAGGTTCGAGACCAGCCTGAGCAACATGGCGAGACCTCGTCTCTACAATAAATCAAAAAATTAGCCGAGTGTGGTGGCACATGCCTGTTCCAGCTACTTGGGAGGCTGAGGCGGAAGGATCACCTGAACCCAGCAGGTCGAGGCTGCAGTGGCCATGATGGTGCCACTGCACTCTAGCCCGGGCGACAGAGTGAGACTCTGACTCAAAAAAAAAAAGAAACCCTATAAATTAAAATACCATAATGTTTAAATCCCTGAAGTATATATCTCCCCCACCTTAGAATGGATTCTGTGTATATCTGCTGTTCTGCAATACTCATAAACATTCAGGCTTATAATATTGCCTTTGCACTGATCATATACTGCCACCTCCATTCAGTCATCAAGTCCTATTACTTCTTCCTGAAAAACCTCATTTTTCCCTTTGCTTTTCCCTTTGTTTCATTCCCACTGAAACCACTCACATTTATGTCCTAATAACC
Organism: Carlito syrichta; assembly: GCF_000164805.1. NCBI lineage: Eukaryota > Metazoa > Chordata > Mammalia > Primates > Tarsiidae > Carlito > Carlito syrichta. The sequence goes on from NW_007253954.1 coordinate 719,107, forward strand.
TCTCCTTTGCTGCTGACGACAGCTCCTACTGTTCTTCCTTGCCTTTCCAAGCATTCCTTTGCAGCAAGGCCAGAACTGTCTTAGAACAGTGGTTCTCAAACTTGAGTGAGCATCAGAATCACCTGGAAGCCTCCTTAAATCTCTGATCACCCAGCATTTAGAATTGGACAGGTGGGAGGAGGTATAAGAATTTGCATTTCTAATAAGTTCCCAGGTGTTGCTGATGCTGCTGGTCTGGGGCCCACACTTTAAAACCACTGCCTTAAAGATAGAGCACCTGTGCTGTTTTGAGCTCCCAGGTCAAAAACTTTCATTAGTTCCACATTACCCGTAAGATTAATTATCCACTCCTTAGCCTGCCTTTTGAAGTCTTCCATTTATAACCCCAACTTACTTTGCCAGGATCACTTTTCTAGATATCCCCTCACACCCTGTCTTGACACATACACCTCCAGGGCCTAATCACAACCTAATTTAACATGCTAGCTTTTCTGGGGAAGTTCTTAATCTCCTCAAACCTGTTCTTCCTTGTCGCCAGGATGAGAACATCATGTCTCTTGCAAGGTTGTTGTGAGGACTGGCAACACCAACTAAGCATGCAGTGTTGCCTGGCACAAGGGTAGCAACTGGACTATTGTTATTTCATCCTTTAAACACACATCCGTTGCTATTTTATTTTAAGAGCAAGGTAAACAGTTAACACACACATACATACACACAGTTATACCCTAACCACAACAAACTACCTATTAAGAATTTCAACACAGTGAACAACCAGGGAAGGAATGAGGGATTTTTACAGAAAATTCCAGAATAAGAGAACAAGTTAAAAATGTCAGATTTTTGGCATACAGTTACTATACATGTGAAGTAGTTATTTTTCTTCCTTTTTTAATTTCCTGTTATTCACACCTGCCCTCGCCTACTGATGAATGGGGAAAATAATGGTGACATAAATCACTTCTCAACAATCAGGTCAGTTATTCAAACAGCTCAATAATATGTTGCTTAGTTTTGAGAAAATGTTTTTGATTTGTGAGAGAACGAACAGCAGTATTAAGGACACATCCTAGGCGGGGCTCGGGGGCTCAGCCTGTAATCCCAGCACTTTGGGAGGCCTGAGCCCACGGGTTTCAGACCCCTGGGTAACTTGGTGAGACCTCATCTCTACAATAAAAAATTAGCCAGGCGTGGTAGCGCATGCCTGTAGTTCTGGCTACTTGGAAGGTTGAGGTAGAAGGATCGCCTGAGCCCAGCAGGTCAATGCTGGGGAGGCCATGAGTGTGTGACTGTACTCCAGCCTGGGCGGCAGAGTGAGGGTCCAACTCAAAAAAAAAAAAAAAAAGGAAAGAAAAGAATGCATCCTAAATAATAGAGTGGATAATCTTAATGGTGAAATAAAGATCAAAAAAGAAAAAAGAATGCATCCTTTACTACACGACAGCACAGTTTTGCTAACTGAGCAGAGGTATGAAGAAACGTGTGAATCCTAAAACCTAGAAATTCATAGCAAAGTTTTAATATGATTGTATTTTGCTGTTAGAGGGAGATAACTTCTGCTTCTGCTGAGGTGCAAAAATGACCGATTTTGAATTGAGAAAATACAGATGAACTAGGATTTAGAGGCAGGTGATTACATGGAAGAAAAGAATTTTCAATGAGTAAAGACATTTTTTAAAAATTGCTATAAAGTCTCTGGATATAATTTTGGATTATAATAAGAAGAGGGGAAGAAATAAATGGATACTGATAATAGTAACACTTAACAACCATTGAGCACTTTCTGTATACTTAATAGTAGTGTTTTATATGGATTAATGTATTGTATTCTCACGATTCAATAAAGTGGGTAATATTGCATTTTCCAGGAAACTGAGTCACAGAGAGGTTAAGTAGTTTGCTTAAAGCAACAAAGTTAGTGAGCAGTGGAGGAGGAACACATAGTTACACAGTGTTCTCGATCCCTTTACTGTTCATTCTGTCAGTTGATCATCAGATAGGTAGGTAGATTCACGACACTGATGCAAACATGAAAATGTGTCCATCAACTGACTGACTGTTAGCAGAAAGTGGGGTGGTTTTGTTGTCAGACATCCCTGAATTCCCGAGCTTGCCCTTGTGGACTGTGCAACCTTGGACAAGTTACTTCACCTCTGAACAGCAATTTCTCCATCTGAAGACAGAAGAATAATATATTCCTGATAGTTATCAAGAATTTATTCATGACACCCCCCAAAAAATTTTGTTGAATATCTACTAAATGCCAGGCAGAGGTACAGGGACCAAAAAGGTGTCACAGAGCCTTGTGTGGGCAGAAGGGAAATCAACTAGTCACACTAACCCAAGAACAATCACACACTAAGCTGAATTTTAAGAGCCTACTTGCCATGAGGAAAGGTAGGACAGTGAAGGTTTTCCCAGGGAAGTGAAGAGAGCTTAGAGATAAATAGGAATTAAATTGGTACAAAGCACTGCAAACAGTGAACAGCAGCCTCAAAAGCCACTGTGAACTTAGGGCTTTATCCTAAGGGCAATCTGAGGTCACTGGTGGATTCAGAGCAGAGTGACATAGATTAAATTAGATAATAATTGGGAGTGCCTAGGCACAACGCCCAGAATGTAATAAGACCCCCATCCTTCCATTCCAAAAGTATCTTTGCTCTGACTCATTCTATTTTAATGATATGACTGAATCAAACATGCAAGACTCTAAAAGACCATCGCAGCCTTATGAGATCAATCAACACTTACTCGCTGTCCTACCCATTCCAGGACCAGGACCAGATATTATAAAGAATACAGAGATGAATAACAGACCCTGATTTCAAGGAATTTATAATCTAGTAAGGAAGACAAGATAATACAAGGATTTAGCCATTCCTTTTCTTTTCAGGATAAAGTCCAAATTCCTTAGTAGGTAAAAGACCTTCATGACATGGCTTTTGCTGGCCTGCCTCTCCCACCTCCTCCCACAGCAGCACCTTACAGCACTTCTGATCCCAAGTTGTCAACTGCTGAAACTTTGCACAAGTTGTTCCCCTTTTCCAGGAAGCCCTTTCAACCAAGTCTGAGGAGAAATCCTATTCAGCCAAGCTTTTCCAAGGCATTATCTATACCCTTCCAGGCAGCTGATCCTGACTTCCCTGGCCCAGGCAGTCCCTCTGTGCATCACGGCATTTATCACATTGCTACAGTTATGTTATTGGCATGTCTGACTCTCATTGTGGACTCATTCCCAGAGGACAAGAACTCAATTTGTTCTACTCATCTTTACATGTTGCAGGTTCCTAAAACAATCGGACATAACAGGTGGGTCAAAAACAAATAAAGTGGGAAGAAAGTAGGGAAGCTGGGAGGGAGGGAGGGAAGGAATATGTAAGATATAAGATGAGCGATGCATTTTAAAGATGAAACCTATTTTTTTAGGTAAAAATGTACATGCAGTGAAATGTACAGATCTTAAATACACAACTGTTGAGCTTAGCAAAGGTATACGCTAGAGTGGTTGTAGCACTCTACACTTTAGAAATCGATGGGTAACATTTTACAGCCCCAATAGGCAGCAGTTCCAGTTACTCCACATTCTCATCAATTGTAGCTATCCTAGTTTATGTGAACTGTTGTCCCAATGTAGTTTTAACTCCCACTCTCCTGGTGATAACTGATTCTGAATATAATTTTTCACATGTTTTTTGGCCATTCATACATGTTCTTTTTTGTAAAGTATCTCTTTAAATCTCTCATCCATTTTTATTGAGTTGCTTGTTTTATTTTTGTTGATTTAAAGTAGTTGTTTAAGGTAGTTCTGGAAACATGCCCTTTGTCAAAGGTGTGTACTGGAGAATATTTCTCCTAGCCTGTGGCTTGCCTTCTCATTTTGTTAACAATGAATTTTGATCACCAAGGGTTTTTTAAAATTTTATTTTAATGCAGTCTAACTTCTTAATATATTATTTATAATTGGTGCCTAAATTTCCTCTGAGAAATCTTCGTAATTTGCAGACCAAAAAAAAAAAAAATTTCTATGGTTTCCTCTGGAAGTTGTAGTTTTAGTTTTTAAGTTCCTATGTTTGAATCTATAGTCTACAGACCCTATTCCTGGATAACATACAGTTGTTTCTTTAGTTACAAAACAGCCAGATTGCTTTTGCCCTGTCTCCTTCAGCTACTTACTCCCATTTAGATACATTACTGGGCAGGAAGGAAATAAAAATACAGTTCATGGGAGAAGGAAAAAAGGATAAACTACAAACTAACTTAAATATCATTCTGACAGATAAGTTGATTTAAGTTCTAAAGTTACTTCAAAGTAATATTACAGGGGATTTTTCATTTTGATAATGAACTCAAATACAGAAAGGAAGGATTCATGGAAAAGAAAGTAATGAGGATCACTATATCTCAATAATATCTTTTTATATGAATTTCTTAGAAAAAGTAAATCTATAGAGGCAGAAAGCAGATCAGTGTTTGCATGAAGCTAAGGCAGGGGCAGAGATGACTACAAACACACAAAAGGAAATGGGTTGCTGGAAATGTTCTATAACTACAGTGGTGCTAGTTGAACGATTGTATAAATTAAAATTCAAACTGTACATTTGCAAGAGGTAAGTTCTACAACATGTAAATGATCCCTCAATAAAACTGCTAAAAAAAAAAAAAAAAGAAAAAAAATCAAGCATGCCTGTTGGAACCCAGGAAAACAAACAAAAATTTTATGTAGACATAATAGAGGATATATAGCTGGTGTACATAGTAAGAAAATTCAGGTTGAACATTAGATAAACCAAGGAGTTGGTTTAGATGAGAAATTGGAAAGGAGTGCATGAAGAAGAAAGAAAGGAAACAATGTACCCCTTTAGAGTAAGAAGCTCAACCTGGGAGATGTTACAATTTCAGACACAGCTTTTGTTTGAAATCAAAGATCACTTCCGTGAAATAATCCTTATCCTTTCTTTCAAAATTACACAAATTCTATTAGTACTATTCCAATAAGGCCAAAAGGCTAAGTTCCCCTCAGCGTCTCTTAGTAGTTAAATTAAGTGACATGTTAATATGACAAAAAATTCTTAAGAGCCTTTTCATTTTTTTGTTTTGTTTGTTTTTTCCTTAGTGGTGGCACTCCAGAAGAGTACAGTAGCTCCCCCTTATCCAGTTTTGCTTTCACTGTTTCAGTTACCCTTGGTCAACTGTGATCTAAAAATTATAAATTAAAAATTCCAGAAATAAACTACTCATAAATCTTAAATTGCACACCGTTGAGAATCTTGATGAAATCCTGCTCCAACTTGCCCAGGACGTGAATCATTCCTTTGTCTGGCATATCCACATGTATACACCACCCACTCATTAGTCATGGACATCTTCTGCCCCTGACATCTGACCATCTATGTCCTCATAGCTCAATGATCCAGGGTCACCCAAAGCAGACAGTGCTCCTTCTTATGTTTCATCACAATGTCAACAGGAGCATAATGCTATGCTGGGATGCCTGTGTCATTCCCCTCCATCTCAT